>NC_041402.2:136204524-136219524 GCF_900747795.2 Erpetoichthys calabaricus | reverse complement strand
ATTGTCGTCACAATATCAGGTACTTTCAGTTGTGAATATAAACTAAAAAAAAGATACAATAAATACAAAAAGGTTTAGTTTTTCACCAGTTGGCAGATTCTTTTCACATACCTCCCTATAATTCAGTAGAGACATTGCTAACTGAGGAATTTTACAATATTTGTATTGCTTCATTGTTAAACGACCTTTTAATGCAAAAGTGTTTGGTCAGCAACAATATGGTGATCATGTATGTTAACCTAGTCAGATTCTTAATCAGTGCCATTTTATTTTCAAAAAGGATTTGTCCCATGTGAAGTGGCAGGTATACTTTTTCAACAAAACGCAAACACCTGAGAAAAAAACTGAAACGTTACTCACTCTTGATTTTTCTGTCAATACGGTAAAGGTTTTGCTTACCAGCATATTCCGACTTCAGGCGTTTCAACTACATCTTGATATACAAGAAGTACAAAGAAATGCGGAAGCTCATCATAACAGACATCTGACTCATATGCAGCCTGGAGTTTGGTTTAGTGTGGACTGCTGTTTTAATAGTTGCTGTGTATATAGTGTATTATGGGCTCAGTCAGAATTACACCTAATATACCATCATTTATGAACAGACTGAATTTCTGTAGGGATTATTTGTATCTAATATTTCTCTCTTGATCCCCAGAGATTCAGTGAATGGCAGCTTTGAAAGTTACCGAGCACATTCAACGCAAAATCATCATCTTTGTATACTTCATTAACACTAGAACCAGAATCTATCATGCTGTCAGTATCAGCTCCTGAACAACTGTCACTGTTATGACACAGTAAATTGCTTTCTGTTTCATACACTTTATGCACCCGTATTCAGCTTGCTCTGTCACCACAAATGCTGTGTCAATACCTGCCCCTCAGTCACTAGCCGCAGTTTACTGGATGAATATACGTGGTCTGCTCATGGTGGATGACTTGTTGGTCTTAGCCACAATTAAAGGTAACATTTTGTAATTTAAGAAGAGATTAAAAACTTTAGAAGGGATCATCTGTATCTTATACATCTGCCTTGCATACTTGAGAACTAGTAAAACAATACTTTTAAACGTGCCCAACACTCTTGTTATACCAGGTATTTTCAGAAGTGGCATCAACTTTGTTTGATCAAAATCATCACGACAGACAGACAGACAGACAGACTAATCCCAGGGGGAAATTCACATACTCCAGCAGCAAAATACTGATACAAAAAACAATATTAAATTAAAGAGTAATAAAAATCCAGGTAAAAACAAACAATAACTTTGAATAATGTTAATGTTTACCCCCCCCGGGTGGAATTGAAGAGTCGCATAGTTTGGGGAAGGAACGATCTCCTCAGTCTGTCAGTGGAGCAGGACAGTGACAGCATTCTGTTGCTGAAGTTGCTCTTCTGTCTGGAGATGACACTGTTTAGTGGATGCATTGGATTCTCCATAATTGATAGGAGCCTTTTGAGCGCCCATCACTCTGCCACAGATGTCAGACTGTCCAGCTCCGTGCCTACAATAGAGCCTGCTTTCCTCACCAGTTTGTCCAGGTGTGAGGCGTCCTTCTTCTTAATGCTGCCTCCCCAGCACACCACGGCATAGAAGAGGGCACTCGCCACAACCGTCTGATAGAACATCTGCTTCACATACTTTTCATGCTCAAGATCAAGTTTAGTCTCAACACAATACAAAAAACCCCTCCATAGGTTTCAGATTTTGTCATATGGCTTCTAGCAAACTCCTGTAGTGACTTGATGTTAGGATTTCTCAGAAATTACTTCCTTCTAGCCACTCTACCAGAGGCCTAATCTTTGAAGTCCTGAAAAGAATGTGCATGTCTCAACAGTTTCTGTCATTTCAGCTAAAGTGTTCTGCAAATTTGATAATGTTGTAACTGGCTTCTCAGTCACCTATCTGACTATCATCATTCTTGTTCAGTTACTCAGATTGGTATAACAGTTTGATCATGGTAGTGTCTGGGCTGTGCCATGTTTTTTCTGTTTTGTAAAAATGGTCTCCAAAATGCTCATTGGAGGGCTCATAAGCACTGCCAACTGTTTTATAACATCCTCCAACTGTTTGTTCCTAACAACTTAACTTCCAAATTCCATGTCTAGCTAACTAGTCTTCATAAAAGCAGGACTGATGTGATCTTATACTTGAGTTGAGGTCTCCCAAAATCATTAATATTAATTATACAATCATCTTAGCTCATTTCTTTTAGTTAGTAAAATGCAACAAGACATGCAATTCACAGTTGCATGAATTAAACTACCACAAAGCTCCTTCCCTATATCTTTTGGCATTGTTCATTTGAGAGAATATAGTCAATTCTAGGAATAACAGTCAAGTGGTGATTACTTAAAGCTAAAAATAAAAACACTTTTACCTGTGGTTGTACCAGAGGATCATTGTTCTTTTGTCCACTCTGCACTTCTTCTGCTGTAGTACCTTCTTTGGGTTGATCTTCAGGAGCTGTTGAATAAAGGGTGGAGGTGAGAAGCAAATTAGGTTATTATACAACTTATTATGGTCTACTGAAACAGAAGCAGTCTCTTTTTATAGGTGGGGTACCCAATAACTGGACAATTACACATGTGACTCCAGTCTTTGTGAAGGACAACAAAAAGTTTATAATAATTAAAGACCAAGAACATTCAGTCAAAGTCCATCCGGTGGTCCATATAGAAGAAATGAAGAATCTATTAAATTAGCAAAACCCTTTCAATACAGTCTGACATATAATGTTACCTTCTATAAAATTTCCCATGTAAAAAATACACAATGTCTTTAACTTCGCTGGGGCTCATTTTCAGTGCTTAAGCTGGTGAAATGGGAAAAAAATACAATCCCAAAAAAGACCCATAATTTAAAGATGGAAAAATGAGTAAAAATCCTTTGTGGTACAGCAGAATAGAACCAGGTTTTCACTACTTCTGCAGCTCCATATAAAGTCATTTGCCTCACCAGATACATAGGCCAACTACCAACAAGAAGCTGGAAGAACTGACATCTGACATCTTGTCACTAACCCATTAGGGATGCTCAGAATTTCCCCAGGATATTCAAGAAAAGGTTCCCCTTTAGAATAACCTCACACAGCTGTCACCACTGGAGGTCAAACAGCACATCCACCTGGCAGTGGTTAGGAGCCCCAGCAAGTATGTTGCTGAAGAAAGAGGGCTGAAACTGTTTTGTTCCTACCGGTCAAACCTCACCACTCTTAGTACTGCACACTCAGTAAAGGAGATGCAACATATAGCAAGGGATTAGACCACCTGTATTTTTGTGGAAATTTTCCTTAATATAGCCGCTTTATAGCATCCCACTCGTGCAGCTCTCTTTCAAAGACATCTCTTCTCAGCTTCTAACCCCTGTGGGAATGTGGCAAAAACCAACACCAGGTGCTTTTAACAATATACCTTGACCCAATCAAAAAGTACAGCATTAACAAAACCACAGAAAAACTGATGGTAGAAAAAAAGAAAGAGACTTCAAAGATTAAGGAATGTATTTGAAAAAGAGCCTTGTTAAAAATACTTATGCAGAAAATAGAGATGATTCAAATTGATGTTCAGTCCACAGAGGTCCTTGCCAATTTCTTTGGGCTCTTCTCCTTTGCTCTCCTTGCTTTTCTGACTCCTGGTCTGCTTATCCTGCCTGATCTGCCCAGCATGCACCCCAAACTTAAAAGGTCTAACTTCACATTGATTATCAACTCTGTGCCCAGACTTAAAAAAAACAATCATCAATCACCTTCATTTTCTGCCTAAGTACTGCCTTTCTTAATCCTGAAAGTATCTTTTCAATTTAACTTCCTACTTTACTGTGATGTTATTAATGCTGCTTTATAATAATATTAATTTTATACTGTTTGATTGGGTCAAGGTACATTGTTAAGGGCATCTCGCGTGGGTGATGGCTGCATTTCCACTGGGGTAAGTTAGCAATTGAGAAGAGACGTCTTCAAAAGAAAGCAGCATGGTGGATGGGCATGTTCTTTGGTTATTGGCACAAGTGTAGCTCAGCTCTGAAGAAATCTGGTCTGCTTGTTCGGAGCTAGAAAGTTTTTTGTGCTTGAGGCTGCTGCCTATATGCAGTTAAGTCTGTAGACATGGGGTGCTATAAAGCAGATACAACACAGAAATCTCCATGATAATACATTCCCCTCCAAAAATATTGGAACAGCAAGGCCAATTCATTTATTTTTTTCTATTCACTGAAGATATTTTTTTGTGAGATCAAAAGATGAATATGAGAAAAGATGTGATCTTCTGTTCTAGAAGCAGAGTAACATGGAACACCTGTCGCTTGTCATGTTTCAATACTTTTACTCGCTTGTAAAACTGTGTGGTTTGATGATGCAAATTGTGCTATGTTCTATGTTGTTTAACATTATCTAGATGTAAATACCATGGAATAAAAACTGAAACTCTCATCTCAAATTCATCTTTTGATCTCACATACAAAAGTCTTCAGTGCAGAGAAAGAAGAAGTAATTGGCCCTGCTGCTCCAATAGTTTCAGAGGAACGGTGATAAGAGTACCTGTTGTGATGGAATGCCATATTCCCTCAGTGGTTGGTAGCTGAGGAAAATACGCTTTCCAAAAATAGCAGTGCAGGAAGTGGGCACCTGGATAGGTGTACCTTAACCTGTTGGCCTACTTATGCTGAGACAGTAAGTCTCTTTGCTTAAAGCAGCTGTCCGCGTGCAGATAAGACTGTATATGTGGGGATCTATAAAGTGGCAATATTAAGGAAAAAATCCACAATATTACACTACCGACTGGCATTGTTGCAAGAAACGCTACAAGTCTTTGGGCCGTCTAGAACTGCTATTATAGTCACTGGGAAACTATAGAGAGGGAAGAATTGTCTCATTCCAACAACCATTTTCATCTTCAACTATCTGGGATCTTGGAGTAGTATCTGCCTCTATTGCAATATTGAGTCAGTCTCCTTTAAAAACCTACTAAATCCTTTGGGTCCCTAAGGGTTAGGACCATGTTTTGCTAAAAAGTATAAGATGCGGCAGAACAAACAAAAACTAAATTTTTCCACACTGAACACTATACCACAATCCTTTCAAAACAGAGACACTGAACACTATACCACAATCCTTTCAAAACAGAGTCTAGCTATATACTATATATATATATTTTTTAAACTTGCACTGCATTTTTATTGCTCTTTAATTAATATTGTTTTTATCAGTATGCTGCTGCTGGAGTATGTGAAATTCCCCTTGGGGATTAATAAAGTATCTATCTATCTATCTATGTAAAAGTAATATTAATAAAATAAAATACTCAACACAGTATAATATTATAAAAATAAAACAAAAGTGTCAGATTGAATGACTATTCTAAATCAGCTCCATGCAAGTTTGAATATGGGTGGAAGGGTTATGTGCAATGGGTATTGGTGCCCTATTCACTGCTATATCCTGCCTTGCCCCCAGGGCTGCTGTGATAGGCTTTGGCCCTCTGCAACATTCATTTGGAGTACATGAATTAGAGAATGTGATGATTCTTTGCATATTCACTTTTAATAAGCAAAGTTATTAATCATATCCCATTACAATATCTTCATTTATATGACCCAAAACAAGCATTTAATTTAACTTTTCACAATAAAGCAAAATAAATTATACAAATAAATTATGAAAATATTTATTAAGTTATTTTTTTTTAAGACGATATCAAAGTATACTTGGAAATGTTGCTTTATAATGGTTTTACTGCAAAAGTTACTTTAGAGTGTTAGGAGCATGGTCCTCATTTACAAAATAAATAAATAACACACACATAAATGTATGCATTATATACCTGAAAAATTAACAGGAATAGGCATTGGAGCCAGGGGTGCAAACAAATCTGCTGGTGCTGGGACTGTGCTGCTGAGCTTGGGCCCAGCTCCTCCAGGGTTGAGGACATCCACATATCTGCCTCTGCTTCCTGCTGAAAAAATAAGCATGACATAACATTTAAAGACAACATAACATACATGGATTTCTTAAATAGTTATGCAGTCTTAAAAGTAATTTTTTTTATTAAGGCCCATTCTCAACTTTACAATGGTTAAAGAATATATATACACAAAAATGTTGCTTATACACTGATCTGCCAAAACAGTAAAACCATGTGCCTAATACTGTACAAGTTCAACCTTGTACCAACAAACCAGCTCTGACCTGTCAAGGCATGGACTCCACAAGACCTCTGAAGGTGTCCTGTGGCTTCTGGCACAAAGGCAATAGCAGCAGAGCCTTCAAGTCCTGAAAGTTGCAAGTAGGGGCCTCCATTTATCATCCCACAGATGCTGAATTGGACTGACACAATATCCTGCTGAAGCTGAAAAGGGTCACTGCCGTCAAAGAATAAAGTTGCCAAGAAAGGGTGTAAATGATCTGCAACAATCTTTAGATAGGTGGTACACACTGTCCTCGTCAACTTGCCTTTTCCTCATAGTGCATCGCCGCAGCAATTTCTTTCCCAGGTAAATGATGTACGCACATACACCTGACCATCCACATGCTCTAAAAAAAAATATGATTCATCAAACCAGGCCAATGTCTTCCAATGTTAAATGATCACGCGACCATTGTAGGCACTTTTGGTGGTGGACAGCATGGGCACTCTGACAGGTCTATGGATATGCAGCCCCATGTACAGCAAGCTGCAATGCACTATCTGTGTTCGGACACCTTTCTCTCATGGCCAGCATTGTCTATTATTTTTTTTTTTTTTTGTAGCAGTTTGTGCTAGAATAGCTCTTCTGCCTAGCCTTCACTACTCATGCAATGTAATGAGCCTTGGATGCTCATGACACTACGGATGGTTCACTGGTTATCCCTCCTTGATCCACTTTTAATACGTACTAACCATTTCATATCGGTAACACACCACAAGACCTGCCATTTTGGAGATGCTCTGACCCTGTCTTCTAGCCATCACCATTTGGCCCTTGATAAAAACTGCTCAGATCACTACACTTGCCAGTTTTTCCTGCTTCAAACATGTTACCTTTAAGAACTGACTGTTCACTTGCCAAATAATAATAAATGTTATTCACTTCACCTGTCTGTGGTTTTAATGTTGTTGCTGATTGGTTTATAGCAGCTATGTAAAATCCTAAGGAATTTTTAATTTTTAACTGTAAATGATAAAAAAATTGATAAAATCCATTAAGTATTTTAACTTAACTATATTCAGTCACAACTGAACCAATACATAATAACCTGCATCACAATCAAGTTGAAATTTATAGTTGAAGTGAGAAGTTTACATACACTTATGGTGCATTTTTTTTTTAAATTCACTTTAAAACCCCTCCACAGATTTTATACTAACAAAGTATATATTTGGCTTCGTTTATGACATCTACTTTGTGAAGGGCAAAAGTATTTTTTTCCCAGCAGTGTTCACAGACAGATTATTTCACTTTTTATTACCTATATCAGAATTCCAGTAGGTAAAAAATTTACATACACTTGGTTAACTTGGTGTATATATATATATATATATATATATATATATATATATACACACACACACACACACACATACACACACACACACACTCACTATAAAACCAAGCCACAGGAGATGCACAAACCAGTGTGTTTCTTCCCTCCGGTCCCAAGCCTGGATAAATGGGGAGGGTTATGTCAGGATGGGCATCCGGTGTAAAATTTTACCAGATCAATATGTGGAAAAAAAAAAAACATATTTCAATACTGGATTGGTTGAGCCCCGAGTTAACAATGGCCACCACCAGTACTGTTAGCCAACAGGGTGCTGGTGAAAATTGGGCTACTGTTGGCTGAAGAAGGAGAAGAAGAGTTGTGAGACGTGTCCAGAGGCAGGAGGAGAGGAGGAAGGTAAAGAAAGTGGAACTCAGGGTGGGAAATTTGAATGTTGGCAGTATGACTGGTAAGGGGAGAGAGTTAGCCGATATGATGGAGAGAAGGAAGGTTGATATATTGTGTGTGCAAGAGACTAAATGGAAGGGGAGTAAGGCCAATTGGGTCAGAGGTGGATTCAAATCGTTTTATCATGGTGTGGATGGGAGAAGAAATGGGGTAGGTATTATTCTGAAGGAACAGTATGTCAAGAATTTTAGGAGGTCAAAACAGTGTCAGACAGAGTAATGATTATGAAGCTGGAAATTGGAGGTGTGATGATTAATGTTAGTGCATATGCCCCACAAGTTTGGTGTTCAATGGATGAGAAAGGATTTCTGGAATGAGTTGAATGAAGTGATGGACAGTGTACTCAAGGGACAGAAAGTGGTGACTGGAGCAGATTTCGATGGAAATGTTGGTGAAGGAAACAGCAGAGATTAGGAGGTGATGGGTAGGTATGGTGTCAAGGAGAGGAATGAAGAAGGTCAGATGATAGTGGATTTTGCAAAAAGGACGGGCATGGCTATGGTGAATACATATTTTAAGAACAGGGAGGAACATAGGGTGATATACAACAGTGGAGGAAGATGCACACGGGTAGATTATACCCGATGCAGAAGAAACAATCTGAAAGAGATTAAAGACTGCAAAGTGGTGGCAGGGGAAAGTGTAGTTAGGCAGCAAAGGATGGTGGTCTGTAGGATGACGTTGGAGATCAAGAAGACGAGGAGGAGAGTAAGGATCAAATAGTGAAGCTGAAAAAGGAAGACAGCAAGGCTGAGTTTAGGGAGGAGGTAAGACAGGCACTGGGTGGCAGTGAAGAGTTGCCAGACAGCTAGACAACTACAGCAGAGGTACTAAGGATGACAGAAAGAAGGGTGCTTGGCGTGACATCTGGACAGAGGAAGGAAGAAAAGGTAATCTGGTGGTAGAATGGGAAAGTACAGGAGAGTATACAGAAGAAGAAGATGGCGAAGAAGAAGTAGGATAGTCAGAGATACAAAAAGTAGAAAAGAGTACAAGGAGATAAGACGCAAGGTGAAGAGAGAGGTTGCAAAGGCTAAAGAAAAGACATATGATGATTTGTATGAGAGGCTAGACACTAAGGAGGAAGAAAAGGGCCTGTACTGATTAGCTAGACAGTGGGACCAAGCTGGGAAAGATGTGCAGCAGGTCAGGGTGATAAAGGATAACAATGGAAGCATACTCACGAGCGAGGAGGGTGTGTTGAGCAGATGGAAACAGTACTTTGAGAGGCTGGTGAATAAAGAGAATGAGAGAGAGAAGAGGTTGGATGATGTGGAGATAGTGAATCAGGAAGTGCAACGGATTAGCAAGGAGGAAGTAAAGATAGCTATGAAGAGGATGAAGATGGAGGTGTTTAGAAAAGATGGCAGTGGAGTTTTTAACCAGATTGTTTAATGGAATCTTGGAAATTGAGAGGATACCTGAGGAGTGGAGATGATGTGTACTGGTACTGATTTTTAAGAATAAGTGGGATGTGCAGAGCTATAATCATGGTTCATATAAGGATCTGCGCTGGTATCCCGAAGGTTGCCGGTTCGAATCCCCGTCACTGCCAAAAGAGATCCTACTCTGCTGGGCCCTTGAGCAAGGCCCTTAACATGTAATTGCTCCAGGGGGCGCTGTACAATGGCTGACCCTGCGCTCTGACCCCAAGGGGTATGCGAAAAAAACTAACAAACACTGTTGTAAGTCGCTCTGGATAAGAGCGTCTGCTAAATGATGTAAATGTAAATGTAAATGTAAATATACATTTTTACAGAAAAATTTCCATGACTTTTCAGTTATTCTAAGGTACATTTCCATGACTATATGTTCTCTGAAATTTCTCTGTAAATTTGAAAAACAATAAAAAAAATTCATGTCAAATTTACCAAAATATTGTTAAACTAAAATAATGACAAGATATGCGGTTTCATACAAAATAAAGATTTATTTAAATATTGCTGACACTCCAGCATAATGTAAACCCTGAAAAACATTATGTAACCCTAACTAACTTAAATGACTGGAAAGCAACAATAAATTAAAAACAAAATAAATACAAATAAGTAAAAGTGTTCAGTAACACTGACATTAACTTCAGAAGGCAGTAGTATAAGGGTGTAAACTGTCCATTGAAATAAAAGATATTGTTGTTTAAACTACTAACATATTAAATCACTAACTTAATGTTAACAAATGACACCCTTCTTTCTTTGAATCCCATGAAAACAATCCATACAAAGTTCACTGTTTCATTTCTGTAAGCCTTTCATCAATATGCTTTTCAATATTCAGCAGAGATGCTTTGTTTTCTTTTGCAGTTTGCCACAAACTGTTGGATTTAGTGATAAAGGTCAGCTTGCTTGAGGCTTCTGCTTTCTCAGCATATTCAAGGCGTTTGCAGCCAGGAAACCAAATATACAGGTGGCTACCCCAAACCTTGCTATGGCTCTTTGTGGCTTTTGTGACAGTGGTGTAGTCGGCAGGATGGAGAAGTCCCAGAAGAGAAGGGGACAGGACCTGCAATGTACCCAGGTGGGAGCGTACCAGGGCCGAGTTTTCAGGCGGGGAGGGTGTCCCGTGGTTCGGCAAGACCCAGTACGGGCTGCGCTCCAGGCACGCTTAACTAGGCAACCTAGAGAGGCCAGGGAGTGTGTGGGAGGGGCTCACAGAGTTGGGCTGCTCCGCAGGGGGGAGGCAAAAGGGGCTTATTATGCCCCTCCCTGTGAAACCAGAGCCCCAATTACCACCTAGGGGTGCACCAGACTGGCAGATTGGACCCAGAGAGGCCGATCCACAGACAAGCCTGGTCCTTCTGGGCAATGGTAGAACAGTGGTTACGGCCATCTGAGAACAAGCCCTACCAAATAATAGAGCAGGTAGCCTGCTATCTGCTCCTGAAAGCGCTGCCCCGTGGCTTCACCCAGCCAGTCTGGGGTAAGCAGTTTAAGAACATGGCAGAGCTAATAGAGCTTCTGGAGACACAAAGGACGGGCTCACAATCTGAGGGAGCAGAACCGTACCTTTGTCGAACTCAGCCAGATTACGTCCCAATGAGGGAGCAGAACCGTACCTTTGTCAAACTCAGCCAGAGTACGTCCCATAACCACCATACCACCCCCCAAACCCGTGCTGTGCTCTGACTAACCCGTTGGCAATCCCATACACCGGTGTGGTGATCGTAAACGGGTATAAGACTACAGCTTTATTTGATTCAGGCAGCAACATTACCATTGTTGCCCGCCGGTTTGTGCTGACACGACAGTGGTCGAAAATTAAGACCAGTATAACCTGTGTCCACGGAGAAATCCGCTGGTACAGGTCCGTCATCTTTGTCATCAGTTGCGCAGGATCAGTAAAAAAATTAACCGTGGCGGTCCTCCCAAATCCACCACACCCAGTGATACTGGGGCAGGACTGGTCTGAAATTAAAAGCGGTGAGACACATACCACTCCTGGGTTTAACTTAGGCCTAGTTATAGACGGGGATGAGCCATCTCAAGCTGCCTCCACACCGTATAATCAGCAGGCAGATAGAGAGGAAACGGCCTCCCTGAGTGACGTGGCAACTCCCGGACCGTCGCGTCCCGATACGTCATCCACGAGCGCGGAGATAGAACAGGAGGAGGCCACGCCCCTTAAGGTCGGCCCGGACCCTCTCAACCTTTTGCACTTTCAATTTAGAGAAACACCGGGTTCTTTTAAAAGGGAACAAAAGGGAATGACGACTCCCTTAAGTTTGCCAAAAATGCAGTGGTCCTGGTTAACGGCCAGCGCACTCACCAGTCGATGCCACAAGGTCCTCACTTTGTGTTGGAAAATGACCTTCTCAGCATGATGGGCAGGAGAGACGGCTACTGCTAATCCCGTGGACTGTCCGGTGGCAGGTCTGTGAGTTAGCATACGCCCACCTCTTAGGTGGCCATTTGGGCACTGAGAAAACCCTGGAGTGGATTAAGCTCCGCTTTTATTGGCTGGGAATCAATGAGGAGGTTTTGCACTTCCTGCCCGGAGTGTCAATTGTGACAGATTCCTAGGAAGGACCGTGCTCCTCTCGTCCCTATTCCCCTAATTGATGTTCCCTTTCACAGAATTGGGGTCGATTTAGTATATTTTAGTCCTCGTGGGTTATGCTACCAAATACCCCGAAGCTGTTCCGCTGCGCTCAGCCACTTCTAAAGCCATCGCACGGGAATTAGTAGGGGTCTTTGCGTGTGTTGACCTGATGGATCAAGGGACGCCTTTTACCTCAGAGACGTTCAAGGAGACTGCCAAGTTACTTAAAATAAGCATCTAAAGACCGTGGTATATCATCCTCAAACCGACGGTTTGGTAGAGAGGTTCAATCAAACTCTCAAAACAAATGCTTCGTAAGATGGTCAACGAGGATGGAAGGAACTGGGATCAGCTCCTCCCCCTCGTCCTTTTTGCCTATCGGGAAGTCCCACAAACCTCCACGGGGTTCTCCCCTTTTGAATTATTGTATGGGCGACAACCCCGGGGCATATTAGATATCTTAGAAGGATGGGAAGAAGAGGATCTTCCCTCTACAAAGATATTGGAATATATCGCGAAATTACGTGATAGATTTGGTAAAATTCGGCCCCTCCTTAAAAGTCACATGGAAGAGGCTCAAGCAGCACAGGTCCGATATTATGACCGTGGCACGTTTCTCTGGAGATCGGGTCATGGTTCTAGTACCTACCTCCCACTCTAAGTTGCTTGCCCATTGGCAAGGTCTCTACGAAGTTAAGGAGAGGAAAGGACTCGTCGACTATTTGGTTAGTCAACCCAATCGCCGGCCGAGGGAGCAGGTTTATCATGTAAATCTGCTGAAACCGTGGAAGGACAGGGATCCCGATCCCTCCTCCGGTCAGCCCTGCTCACTCTTTGCTGACACAGCTAGCCTTAACTTCGGAGCGGATTTAAGTCCCAGACAACGACGGAAGCTGGAAACAGTTCTCCTGTCTGTCCTGGAGGTAGTGAGTGAAAACCTTGGAAGGACCTCTCTGGTTGAGCACGACATTATGACAGAACCCGGTGTTATAGTCCCAGAACGTCCGTATCGTCTTCCCGAGGCAAAAAGGGCTGAAGTGGAGCTTGAGATCAAACACATGCTGGAACTAGGTGTAATCCAGGAAAGTCATAGTCCCTGGTTCAGTCCCACTGTATTGGTCGCTAAGCCTGACGGGAGTTGGAGGTTTTGCAATGACTTCCATCGGCTTAATCAAGTCTCCCAGTTCGATGATTATCCAATGCCACGAGTGGACAACCTCCTCGAGAGGCTTGGACAGGCTCAATATTTGACCACAATGAACACAACAAAGGGGTACTGGCAGGTTCCTTTAACGGACTGCGTGAAGGTTAAGACAGCGTTTAGCACCCCTAGCAGACACTGGCAGTATCGTGTCCTTCCATTAGGGTTACACAGGGCTCCAGCAACCTTCCAGTGTCTGGTGGACAAAGTGCTCAAGCCTCATAACTCATACAGTGCTGCCTACCTGGATGACGCGGTCATCTATTCCACCACATAGATGGAACACCTACAGCAGGTAAAAGTGGTACTGCGGACACTTGATGAGGCCTGGCTTCGGATTAATCCCAAGAAATGTTTCTTAGGATTGAGCGAAGCCAAGTACTTAGGCTACCTGGTGGCTTGGGGTACCGTGAAGCCACAGTGCTCCAAAGTAGATGCCATTTTGAAATGACCCCGTTCTCGAACCAAGCGGCAGGTCCAACCATCTTAAAATGTCCCCGTTCACAAACCAAGCGGCAGGTCCAAGCCTTTCTCGGGTTAGCGGGGTAATACCGCCGGTTTGTGCCCCGGTTCTTTACCTTTTATCCTCCAGACGGATGCTTCAGACACAGGCCTGGGGGCCGTGCTAAGCCAAAGTGTCAATGGTGTGGAACACCCCATCATGTTCCTGAGCTGTTACAGGACCAGGAGATGAGGTATGCGGCGGTGGAGAGAGAGGCTTTGCAAATTAAATGGGCAATTACTCAGCTGAGGTACTACCTGTTGGGCAGGGAATTCACCCTTGTCATGGACCATGCACCTTTACAGTGGATGGCCCTGCACAAGGTCGAATCCGCGGGTCACCAAGAGTTTGATTGACCTCCAGCAAAACAAGTTATCGCTTGATCATCGTGGGGGCACTCTTCACACCAACGCTGATACCCTTTCTCGGGTTCACGACCTCTCGGTCAGGGTCGCCCGACCCTATGGAAGGAGGCCTTGCCGGCTCCGGCCCCTGTGATGTCACGTCCGGGCTTGAACCTATGGCTGAAGACCTTCATGAGCCCGACCCCTTTGATCTCACTTCCTGTCTTCCCCTTTAAAAGCTTCCACCTTTTCCCTATTCCATCAGTTCTGTTCTGAACTCGGTTTTGTGCACAGCAGTGCTATCATTTAAATGACAATTTGCAGCCAGGAAACCAAATATACGGGTGGCTGCCCCAAACCTTGCTATGGCTCTTTGTGACTTTTGTGACAATACATATACACACATATATACATACATATATACACACATATATACACTAGTCATTAAGCCCCTTACAATAACGGGCGCTAGAACAGTAGTGCATAAACATTAGTAGGAACAGTCTATATTAAATGGCAAGGGACTTTGACCTCATTCTTTTTGTTGGTCTTATTTTTCTTTCTTTCAGCCTTTCTTTTATTGATGTTTACTTGCTGAGCTGACTGTTCTTCATGGGCTGCCGCCGTGTATTGTGTGTCTTTAATTTTCTGTGACAGTAATAATAATAATAATTCATTACATTTATATAGCGCTTTTCTCAGTACTCAAAGCGCTATGCACACAGGGAGGAACCGGGAAGCGAACCCACAATCTTCCACAGTCTCCTTACTACAAAGCAGCAGCACTACCACTGCCAGCACTACCACTGCGCCACCTGTGAGGACACGATCTTGTACGTCCATAATATACCCTTAATTTATATATATATCCTCTTTAATAAAACCCGTGTCCAGTGTCCGTGTGTGTGTGTCATCTGGTGAAGTGCGCATGCGCGGGGCACGGTGCGATGCTTCAAAGCAGATGCTTCAAAGGCCGCCTGACGCGT
>NC_041402.2:136127024-136199524 GCF_900747795.2 Erpetoichthys calabaricus | reverse complement strand
GTATTTAGGAAAGGCTGTGAATACTTATGTACATGTGATTTCTCCATTTTTTTTATTTTTAATAAATTTGCAAAACCTCAAGTAAACTTTTTTCACATTGTCATTATGGGGTGTTCTGTGTAGAATTCTGAGGAAAAAAATTAAGTTAATCCATTTTGGAATACGGCTGTAACATAACAAAATGTGGAAAAAGTGATGCGCTGTGAATACTTTCTGGATGCACTGTATACAGTATATATACAGTAATCCCTCGCTATATCGCGCTTCGATTTTCGCGGCTTCACTCTATCGCGGATTTTATATGTAAGCATATATAAATATATATCGCAGATTTTTTGCTGATTCGCGGATTTCTGCGGACAATGGGTCTTTTATTTTTTGGTACATGCTTCCTCAGTTGGTTTGCTCAGTTGATTTCATACAAGAGACGCTATTGGCAGATGGCTGAGAAGCTACCCAACCAGAGCGCGTATTACGTATTAAATAAAACTCCTCAAATATACTGTGAGCACGGATCGAGGGAGATTATCAGTGGTCTTGTATGTCTTTCATTTTCTAATAATTGCTCCCACAGTTGATTTCTTCACACCAAGCTGCTTACCTATTGCAGATTCAGTCTTCCCAGCCTGGTGCAGGTCTACAATTTTGTTTCTGGCGTCCTTTGACAGCTCTTTGGTCTTGGCCATAGTGGAGTTTGGAGTGTGACTGTTTGAGGTTGTGGACAGGTGTCTTTTATATTGATAACGAGTTCAAACAGGTGCCATTAATACAGGTAACGAGTGGAGGACAGAGGAGCCTCGTACAGAAGAAGTTACAGGTCTGTGAGAGCCAGAAATCTTGCTTGTTTGTAGGTGACCAAATACTTATTTTCCACCATAATTTGCAAATAAATTCTTTAAAAATCAGACAATGTGATTTTCACGTACGGTACGGAAAGTATTCAGACCCCCTTCAATTTTTCATTCTTTGTCATATTGCAGCCATTTGCTAAAATCATTTAAATTAACTTTTTCCCTCATTAATGTACACACAGCACCCCATATTGACAGACAAAAAAAAGAATTTTTGAAATTGTTGCAGAGTTATTAAAAAAGAAAAACTCAAATATCACATGGTCCTAAGTATTCACACCCTTTGCTCAGTATTTAGTAGAAGCACCCTTTTGAGTTAATACAGCCATGAGTCTTCTTGGGAAAGATGCAACAAGTTTTTCACACCTGGATTTGGGGATCCTCTGCCATTCCTCCTTGCAGATCCCCTCCAGTTCTGTCAGGTTGGATGGTAAACATTGGTGGACAGCCATTTTTAGGTCTCTCCAGAGATGCTCAATTGGGTTTAAGTCAGGGCACTGGCTGGGCCATTCAAGAACAGTCACAGAGTTGTTGTGAAGCCACTCCTTCGTTATTTTAGCTGTGTGCTTAGGGTCATTGTCTTGTTGGAAGGTAAACCTTCGGCCCAGTCTGAGGTCCTTAGCACTCTGGAGAAGGTTTTTGTCCAGGATATCCCTATACTTGGCCGCATTCATCTTTCCCTCGATTGCAACCAGTCGTCCTGTCCCTGCAGCTGAAAAATACCCCCACAGCATGATGCTGCCACCGCCATGCTTCACTGTGGGGACTGTATTGGACAAGTGATGAGCAGTGCCTGGTTGTCTCTGCACATACCGCTTAGAATTAAGGCCAAAAAGTTCTATCTTGGTCTCATCAGACCAGAGAATCTTATTTCTTACCATCTCAGAGTCCTTCAGGTGTCTTTTAGCAAACTCCATGCGGACTGTCATGTGTCTTGCACTGAGGTATGCAATATGACAAAGAGTGAAAAATTGAAGGGGGTCTGAATACTTTCCGTACCCACTGTATATACATACACACACATATATGTGTATATATATATATATGTATATGTGTATGTGTGTGTATATATATATATATATATATATATATATATATATATATATATATACACACACACACATATGTATATTATATATATTACTGTATATATAATGTTTGGGACAGATACACATTACCCCTTTGCTTCACAGTTTAAAATTACAAATCAAACAATGCAGAAATTATTAAAGTGCACATTGCTGACTTCAAGGGTGTTCACTAAAATTTCGGTCAAACCAAGTAGAAATTGCACTTTTTCAACACGGTCCACTCATTTCTGTGCACCATAATGTTTGGGACAACTGGTGTCACAGGAGTTTGTGATTACCAAGGTGTGTTTCATTGCTTCATTAGTGCAGCCATAAGATACTGTACCTAGTTGCTATTGTTGCCATTATTGAACACAAGGGGGCTCCGCACCCTGCTCGCTTCGCTCGCCTACCCCTGGCGTTTTCAACCCGTGCCCGCTGGGCAGCTACGTGTGAGGATGACGCACGTTTAATACGGAGCGTTCGACCGTGCCACTCTGGGGCACCCCACTGTTAATACGGAGCTCCGTCCGTACTATTATGCGGTGCATTGTGGACTACTGCGGACCCCGTAGTGTTTCCCGTTTCAGTTTGTATCTCGGTCAGTCGAGCTTTTGTTTTTGAAGCTTTGAATTCCGGTCTTCATTATCTGTAACCTGCTGTCCATGTGTTTGGCCCCCTCGTTTAACCTGTTTATGACGTTTTACTTTGCTTTCTACTCTGTCTTTCATTTCTGATCTCGCTTTATTCTGCTTTTGTTTCAATGACACCTGGTCCGTGGTGAATTTATTTTCCCTTTTTCGAGTAATAATTTTCATTTGTTTGCGATACTGTGATGTTTATCGTACTGTTAATAATGCATCACTGTAATGTGATTCACCTATGCTGTACAGTTTGGATGTATGAGGATGACGTATGTTTAATACGGAGCGTTCGCCCGTGTCACTCTGGGTCTCCTCACTGTCACTACGAAGCTCTTTCCGAACTATTATGCGGTGCGTTGTGGAGCACTGCGGACTCTGTAGTGTTTCCCGTTTCACTGCGTATCTCGTTTAGTCGACCTCTTTCTTTTTGGAGCAGTGCCTGCCTGGTCTGCGGCATTTCAGACGCACGTTGTAGGCGCCTGCGTTCATTAATTATATCCAGGCAGGCGCGTGTTTGTATCTCGGTCACTCGAGCTGTGTCGTGTTGAATCCGTGCCTGCTTTGCCTACGCAGTTTGAGACGCGAATTGTAGGCGTCTACGTTCATTAGATCTGTCCACGCGGGCTCGGTGTCGAAGCTGTGTTAGTTGTTGAGCTGTTTGGTTTTGGAGCCGAGACAGTTTTGCTTCCGCGGTTTCAGACGCGTGTCCGTACCATCTCGGGTTTGATGTATGAATCTTTGTGGACTCCGTAGTGTGTCCCGTTTCACTCTGGGGCGGGGCGTTGACTCCTCTTGTTTTACTATGTCTCCTCCTGCGCCATCACCACGCATTAGTGCCACTCACAATATGGCGGCGACGCCTGCGCCTTCCGTATTATGTCGGTTTTTACCATGCTGTGTAGGCGCCTTTGCCTTTTGTACTTTACCGTGCCTTCCGACGCACGATATTGGCGCCTGCACCTTCCAGGTCCGCCTCCGCTGTGTGGTGTGGACGTTTAACTGTCGTTGTTTCTGCCTTTATATTCTGTATCTCGGTGTGCATGTGTTTCGTGCCTAGGTTTTTTTGAAGCTGTTGCATTCCAGTTTTCATCATCTGTAACCCGCTCTCCATGTGTTCGTCCCCGTTCTTTAATCCCTTTATAAAGTTTTACTTTGTTTCCTACTCTGTGTTTTATTTCTGACCTCGCTTTATCCTGCTTGCGTCATGTCAGACGGTTCGTAGTCTCTCTCGTTTTACTCTGGGGAGGGGGGCTTTGTTTTGTAACCTGCTCTCCATGTGTTTGTCCCTGTTCTTTAACCTCTTTATGACGTTTTACTTTGTTTCCTACTCTGAAGGTTCGTAGTCTCTCCCGTTTTGCTCTGGTGCGGGGGGGTGGGGCTTTGTGTGGCGCCTGCGCACGTGCGTAGTCTCTCCCGTTTCACTCTGGGGGGGGCTTTGTGTGGCACTTGCGCACTATGTCTTTTGCGTCCACGGGCAGGTCCCTGTGTCCATATCCGGTTTACCATTCTCGTTTGGTAATATGGATGAGGACAAGATCTGTACTAATCAAAGACAAAGCCATTATGAGGCTGAAAAACATGAACAAAACCCAATCAGCCAAAAACCTTAGGATTACCTAAATCAACTGTCTGGAATATCATTAAGAAGAAAGAACACACTGGTGAGTTCAGTAATAGTTCGCGTACTAGCTCAGGCTCCTTCCCCTTCAGAGAGGTGACATTCCACGTCCCAAGAGCCAGCTTCTGTAGCCGAGGATCAGACTGCCAAGGTCCCCGCCTTCGGCCACCATCCAACTCACACTGCACCCGACCTCCTTGGCCCCTCCCATGGGTGGTAAGTACATGGGAAGGGGGACGCACGTTACCCCTTCGGGGTGTGCCCGGCCGAGCCCCATGGGTGTAGGCACGGCCACCAAGCGCTCACCATCGAGCCCCACCTCCAGGCCATGTCTCCAGAGGGGGGCCCCAGTGACCCGCGTCTGGGCGAGGGAAAACGGCGTCCAAATTTTTTATTCTTCATGGGAGGTTTCTTTGAACTGCTCTTTGTCTGATCCCTCACCTAGGACCAGTTTACCTTGGGTGGCCCTACCAGGGGCATAAAGCCCCAGACAACAGAGGTCCTAGGATCAATGTGCACTTTAAGTCTGAATTGTTTGATTTGTAATTTTAAACTGGGGAGAACAGAGGTAAATCAAGGATAAATGTGTCTTTGTCCCAAACATTATGGAGAGCACTATATATACATTATATATAAACTGAAGCTAACGTTTGGACACCCCTGGCCAAATTATACATTTTGTTAACATTTGAAGTAAAAAATAGTAAATGTAACTTTCACACCAAACAAACTAAATAAATTTCACTTTCTGAATATGAATACTGTAAGAAGATGTTCCTGTGCAAAATATCAAACAATACTGCACTCAAAATTCAATACAGTTAAAGTATTTTGGTCACAGTAACCTATCCTGAACATATGTAAAGACTTACCAGCTTTCCTGGAAAATATGTTTACTGGAGGACCTGCATTGGCACCTCCAGCTGACCCTACAGGTCCACGAGGCACCTGATGTGCAATCTTTGGAAAGCCAGATGGTGGAGGAGGTGGGGGTTTACTCTGCAAGAAAAATGATGATAGTAAACCATTAGCATCAGTGAGATCTAATTTCATTCTCAAACAGACTTAAATCCAATTCAGAAACATGGGGGGCCCAAAATAGTCCTAGAAGCTCTTGCTGCATATACACATGCTATATGAGAGCATGTAATTTAGATATGTATTGTGTTCTGTGTTAATGACTGGGTCAAATACAATTTCTGATACTTTGGTAAACACTGTGATTTGTGAAATAGGCAACACAAAATAAAAAGTCCTGTGATAAACTAAGATTTAACACTTGTTACTCACCTCTTCCTCTGGTTCATCTAAATTAACCCATCGCTGTTTCTTTTCATCCCAAACAATCTAAATAATTAAAAAAAATTAGATTAGGCTATTGACCACCATTTTTATCTCACAACAATTCGACAATATAAATTAGTAAGGCATATATACATTGTTCAACATCGGCACCAACCAATGCTTTTTTCATTACAAAATGTTGCTTAAAAATTTGTGAAACCCTAAAGTAGTTACAGAAATATTATTTTTATATTCACAAACCCTATATGTTATCTAAATAAACTGATATATACTGTATGTATAGACGAAAAAGGAGAAGAAACTCAAATCAATTTTCAGATCAATAAAGTACTTTTTAATTAAATATTTTTAACATGAATTTTGAAACATACAGAAAAAGTTATAGTGACTGCAGATTTAAAGAAATGGTGCTCTGTAGCAGCCTAAATTATTATTAGCTGGGAGTGTACAGCAAATGCATGTAATATTTAATGTAGGATAATGCATGGTACTGTTAAGGACGCTTCTATTAAGAGGTATCAAATTCAGATAAAATATTACAAAATACATCAATAAAATTATAGAGACCCTAAAATATGGATGGAGGAATTATGCTTAATTTTAAAAATAAAAATTCTATGCTACATATTTAATTAATTAATATACTTTTAAGATAAGCATACTTACAATCTCCACAAATTAAAATACAGATCACATTTAAAATTAACACAATTTACCGATTTGTTTTTGTCATCTGGAAGATGTGCCTCATTATTTCTTCTGCGCTTTAGCCAACCAAACCATCCTCCCTGTAATAAATAAATAAAAATATAAAAAGAGGCCTTTACATTCACACTACTGGTGGGTTGAGATTTTATTTGATGTTAAAAATGGCTAAAATATATATAATATACTGATTGAAAAATGGAACGGGAAATTGAGAAGTGGACTGGAGCATCGAGAGCTTGTAGTCGTCTGTGGTGGTGAAACAGGTGAAGAGTCTAAGGACAAAGCTCTCGGTTTAATAGTCAATCTACACCCCTGTCTTCACCTACTATTATGAGATATGGGTAACAACTTAATTCAATTGAATTAATGAATAATGTAATGAATCAGATTTTTAGTACAAGCTGCAGAAATTAGGCTTTATTGCAGGGAGGTTACACAATCACTCTGTGATAGGATGAGAAGCTCAGTGATTTGGAAGAGTCTCAAAGTAGAGTTGCTGCTCCTCCAGATTGAGAAATGCCAATTGAGGCGATATGGGGATGTTGTAAAAATTCCCCCCAGGCACGTCCCACTGTGCAGAGAGCCTGCAGCAGACCCCGGACATGCCAGAGGGATGGTATGTCATGGCTGGCTTGGGAACATCTTAGAATTCCCCAGGAAGTGCTGGAATCTGTAGGTTTTGACAGAGAAGTCCGGAATGACCTGTTTGGCCTGCTGTCACTGTGACCCTCACCAGGAAAATCAGATAGGAAGAGGATGATGATGAGATGAGATATACAATTTATATAGGAGTTTGATCCAGCTTGCATAAACTTTGCACATTAATTGCAATCACTAAATTGCTTGATAATTAAAAAAAATGTGGTTCTAACTCCTTCTATGGTTTACTTTTCTACTATATAAGCTACTGTTGCTCTGTCTTTTTTAACTGTGGAAAATAAATTTAACTGGGACAAGACGGTAACATAGGGTATGAAGTAAGGTTTAACAAAACTGGAGAAAAAAAAAATATATATATATGCACATGAGAAAAAAATCCACTGTTCTTAACAGTTTGGGGTGAATACTGAGAAAATATTCCTAAAGATATTGGTTGATTTAGTCAAGACTGCCACAAAGAACTTGGAAAGTGCAAAAGCATTACATTAGTGACTCAGAAATGTCTTATCTATCTATCTATCTATCTATCTATCTATCTATCTATCTATCTATCTATCTATCTATCTATCTATCTATCTATCTATAAGAAGTACAGGTGACAGGTGTCCATTATGCTGCATTTATTATGTTAAATCTAGCTACCTAAAGTACTAAAATGTTTTGACGCCTCCCACTCTTGTTTCAATGTCCTTGATTAGAAATCACTACTTGTTCTTCACTTTCAAAGTCTATGAACAAGTTTTTGAGCACATCCAATTACTTTTTGAAACATGATTATCGACTTCCTCCAAGTTCAGCATCTGTTATTTTAAGGTCTAGCTTGTTTGGCTTTTTTCATAGAAGACCTGTAGAATTTATGTTTAAAAGAATCCACAACATTAATCAGAACTAGAACTGCAATTTTACCATTTATAGTTCTGACATGGATAAAACAATGTTCCTTTTTAAAGTTTAAACTATAAATGTAAGATAGTCTAAAGCATGTTGTTGTTTTACAACTCCTGCATGTGTATCTGAACTTTTACAAGGCTTAAACTATTACCATAATGCTATACTTTATAATTCTTTCTAGCACTGACAGTCTCTAGTACTACTTCAATCACACTTCTCCATTTTGGGAACAATCTTTCAAAGATGCCTCTAAGTTCCTGTCCATGGCTAGGCTTTTCACAGTAACTCTTTCTATTATGAACATTGCCATTACCAATCCTAATTTTACTCAACAACTGGTTTCTAAGTGTAGATTAACTTGATTATTTAGCAAAGCACTACAGTTAACACTGATCAAAAGCCAATGCCTTGCACACATCTGCACAATTATTATTCTTACAACAGAAACTTAAACCTATTAAAATACTTGTTAAACATTTTAAAGTTGTTATTATACTATCATTATTTCATTTGTTTGTAACAGTAGGTAGAAAAGGGATGTGTAAAAATAACCATTCACTAACTGATTCTAATATATCTAATTTTTTTTCACAACCTCACCTTTCTTTGCTCTTATTATAATTATTTGTGATAAAAAAAAAATGAGTGAAAGTTTACTATATGTGACCACAAACGTAATGCTCTAAAAGTAAATGTCAAGGTAGAATAAACCTTGTGGAGTTGAAATATAACTCCCTATGCACTAGTTAAAAGCATATCTCTCTCACACTGATAAGTTTGAGGGGACAATTACTTGTCACATGGTCAATATAGGTGTTAAGGAACCTTTTTCCTTCAAGAAATCAAATAATCATTTATAAATTGTACTGTGTTTATTCAGGTTGTCTTTTGTATTATACTATATAATACTGAACAAACTTATTAATGAAGCATGTTCCATCACAGAGCTAATGTGGACACACTGGAAGCTGTTGTGGAAAAGATGATGATGGCAAACCTGGATGCCATTATGAAAAATCCCCTTCATCCCCTTTCAGGAGACACTCTATTATAGAACTTTTAGCTACTGGCTTATTCCACCATGGTGTACTAAATGACACAGTTAGGGATTTTTTTCTTGATGCTATCAGGTAAATCAATGCTTCCTCCTGACATGCCAAACTTAATGCTTAAAAAATATCTGCATAATATACATTTACTGATTGATTATTTTCCTGTGAGTCTGTATCTTTGTTTTTTTAATGCTTCTGCTGCTATAAGCATCTAAATTTCCCCTTGGGATTATTAAAATGTATCTAATCTAAATCTGTTAGGAGATCAGAAAATTTAGTGCTATGAATAAGAAAAAAAACAGGAAATAAGGACAAGAGAAAATAATTTTTCATGTTACTGTATATATTGAGATTTTTGATGCAAATCATTACATATCAAGTCTTACCTTGGAACTTCCTTGGTTGTGTTCTTCTGTTCTGTGCACTGGCTTCTCAAGAATAGATGGTGGAGGAGGTGAGGGCTGTTTAGAAGCAGAGTTGCTTCTATCCCTTCCCACAGAATGATTTGAGGATTCTGATGTTGTGCGAGAACGCCTTCCATAGCCCTGCATAGAAGATTAATTATTTTAGGACTAGATGTACATACTACATGCTATTTCACTTTTAAATATTGACATATAAAATATAAAGGTCACTCCCTTAGATACAGATACTTAGAAAAACTTTTACAGTTATCTGAGAAATTCTGTCATGAATTATCTTACTCAGTTTAATTATAGAAAAAGGAATTTATATTCAAATGACTGGTAGAGGTTTCAGAACTGTTTAGGAATATAACAGAGCTATTTAAAAGAATTAATACCTCTGTATTAGTGTATACTACCCTAATACTAAAATGATTTACTCCACGAGGTACATGTACATAATAAACAGGAATGTTTAATATATTAAAATGTGTGCTTTAATTTAAACATGTAAAGTGTAAATATTCTCAATCGTAATAGAAAAAAATAACAAAAATAAACATCATACTTGTAACACCGACCTTGAATTATTCTAAAATGTTTGAAATTTGTCATTTTGAACCTTCTATTTGTAGCTCTTCAAGGGATAGGAGCACCAGTACAGAATCAAATATCAAAAAAGCATTATCAAAATTATTATCATATTTATTATCAGTAACCTTGAAATATCATAAAAATGACACTTCACATGACTATTACCGATCCCCATTTTTTCAAAGTTGTGTGAACAGGAGTAACTTTGAATCCTCGTATCCCATTAGAGGGTGAACTCCTGCGGTTAACTGATATGCAGAATATCAGATCATGATCATTTTTGCTGAACATATCTATTGGTTTACTCTTAAAAAAAAAAAAAAGGCTACAATTTCCTTTATAAAACTATGGTTAAAAATGGCCTAAAAATTAGGGCTTTGCAGATTTATAGGTACAAAAATAGGTGTGGACACCAAGAAGTTCAATGTCTTGTATAACTTGACATCAAGATGAGTTGGATGGTATATCATAACTGGGGGTTTCCTCATACCGGTGGGACAGGAGATGCCAGGCACAAAAAAAAACTGAAGTGATTTCAAACTGTTCTCAAGTAATTCTTAAGAAGATAATAATTAGAATGTTTCTTTTTTTATTATTTAAATAATATATCATTTTATGTGTAAAGTAGTATTGACATCACATAGGAGTGAATAATCTGGATGCTGTGTTCCAAACATCCAACAGTGAAATCAGCATGGATAAACATCTCCATTCTTGGGATCTGCACAGGTGACTTGGTAGGACAGGACGAGGAGGAGTACTCTGTGCTCTCAAAATCCCATGTCTAACACAAAATCCTGAAACACTGCTGTACTGAAATTAAAATGCAATAATGGTACATTCAACTGGGTCAGCATCATTTGATGGTATGCTGTGGTCTGTAACATCACTGCAAAAGACATTCAAAGTATAAGTGGATTTATTTAATGCTCAGATAACTGTTAGCAGTCTATACAGTGTATCCGGAAAGTATTCACAGCACATCACTTTTTCCACATTTTGTTATGTTACAGCCTTATACCAAAATGGATTAAATTCATTTTTTCCTCAGAATTCTACACACAACACCCCATAATGACAACGTGAAAAAAGTTTACTTGAGATTTTTGCAAATTTATTAAAAATAAAAAA
The DNA here is from genome assembly GCF_900747795.2 of Erpetoichthys calabaricus. Taxonomy (NCBI): domain Eukaryota; kingdom Metazoa; phylum Chordata; class Cladistia; order Polypteriformes; family Polypteridae; genus Erpetoichthys; species Erpetoichthys calabaricus. Next base: position 136,188,596 of record NC_041402.2, on the reverse strand, counting down.
ATTGAGAAAGCACATGTACATAAGTATTCACAGCCTTTGCCATGAAGCTCAAAATTGAGCTCAGGCCCATCCTGTTTCCCCTGATCATCCTTGAGATGTTTCTGCAGCTTCATTGGAGTCCACCTGTGGTAAATTCAGTTGATTGGACATGATTTGGAAAGGCACACACCTGACTATATAAGGTCCCACAGCTGACAGTTCAGGTCAGAGCACAAACCAAGCATGAAGTCAAAGGAATTGTCTGTAGACCTCCGAGACAGGATTGTCTTGAGGCACAAATCTGGGGAAGGTTACAGAAAAATTTCTGCTGCTTTGAAGGTCCCAATGAGCACAGTGGCCTCCGTCAATCGTAAGTGGAAGAAGTTCGAAACCACCAGGACTCTTCCTAGAGCTGGCCGGCCATCTAAACTGAGCAATCGGGGGAGAAGGGCATTAGTCAGGGAGGTGACCAAGAACCCGATGGTCACTCTGTCAGAGCTCCAGAGGTCCTCTGTGGAGAGAAGAGAACCTTCCAGAAGGACAGCCATCTCTGCAGCAATCCACCAATCAGGCCTGTATGGTAGAGTGGCCAGACAGAAGCCACTCCTTAGTAAAAGGCACATGGCAGCCTGCCTGGAGTTTGCCAAAAGGCACCTGAAGGACTCTCAGACCATGAGAAAGAAAATTCTCTGGTCTGATGAGACAAAGATTGAACTCTTTGGTGTGAATTCCAGGCATCACGTTTGGGGGAAACCAGGCACCGCTCATCACCAGGCCAATACCATCCCTACACTGAAGCATGGTGGTGGCAGCATCATGCTGTGGGGATGTTTTTCAGCGGCAGGAACTGGGAGACTAGTCAGGATAAAGGGAAAGATGACTGCAGCAATGTACAGAGACATCCTGGATGAAAACCTGCTCCAGAGTGCGCTCAACCTCAGACTGGGGCGACAGTTCATCTTTCAGCAGGACAACGACCCTAAGCACACAGCCAAGATATCAAAGGAGTGGCTTCAGGACAACTCTGTGAATGTCCTTGAGTTGCCCAGCCAGAGCCCAGACTTGAATCCGATTGAACATCTCTGGAGAGATCTTAAAATGGCTGTGCACCGACGCTTCCCATCCAACCTGATGGAGCTTGAGAGGTGCTGCAAAGTGGAATGGGCGAAACTGGCCAAGGATAGGTGTGCCAAGCTTGTGGCATCATATTTAACAAGACTTGAGGCTGTAATTGCTGTCAAAGGTGCATCGACAAAGTATTGAGCAAAGGCTGTGAATACTTATATACATGTGATATCTCAGTTTTTTTATTTTTAATAAATTTGTAAAAACCTCAAGTAAATCTTTTTCACATTGTCATTATGGGGTGTTGTGTGTAGAATTCTGAGGAAAAAAATGAATTTAATCCATTTTGGAATAAGGGTGTAATATAACAAAATGTGGAAAAAGTGATGCGCTGTGAATACTTTCCTGATGCACTGTACTTCAAGCACAGGGGAAGTTGTGTGAGTGCATTATATTCCTCCAAGGCAAGGGTGGGATCCACAGAAGTGGATCACAGAGTTCCTTAAAATATGGGGTTATCAGAAACATTTAGACATAACCCATGAAGTCTTATTTAGAATATCTAATGAACCTATCTATCTGTGAGTATATGAGTATCATAATATGATGAATTAAGCAACTTGATTCTTCAAGATATTTGAAACTATGTAGCTCAAAATGAGTATCAATATGTATTAAACTATATTGCCACAACATTTACATAACTCATCTTCGAACTGGAAAACCATTCCGAAAAGGTTACAGTGATTTGAAATAATACAATAAAAATTCTACAAACATTTGGTAATACCATGTGCATTGAAGACTGAGACGTTGTTCTTGACCTTCTTCCTGGAGCCTAAAAAAATAAGTGACAAAAATAATATAAATAAAAACTTGTCTTGTATCAGTTATTTTGTTATACTTCATACACAAGGTTTAATGTTAACATAGACAGCCTTGAAAAATTATATCCTATTTCGGTTGTAAGGAATTTAGTACATGTTAGAAAATGAAAGAAGGAAGATATTTACCATCCAAAATAAAACATGAAGTCATTAAGTGTGGATGCAGATCTATACAGTTAACTGACACATTCAATCACTCATCAACAGAAGTACTATTTTCTGTTCAGTTAAAAAGTTGAAATTTGGCAGGATTGCACATTTAGGGCAGTGGGTATCTGCTAAGAAAGGACATTTTGATATATCAATATTTAGGGGTAAACCATCCCCCAACAGAAAAACTAAACACCCCATGCTATTAATGCTGTAGTTTGGGCATCACTCTAACTCATAGCGTTCCCGTTTTGCCTTGGTGCTGACAAATGATCATATAAAGAAATGGGGGATCGCCAGTTTATGAAATTAAGGCCACCTGCAGAAGAGAAGTGAAAACAGGAAAGTCTAGCTCAACTCAAAGAAGACGTGGTTAGCAAGCATGCTATAAAGCTCAACACAGCAGAAAGTAGACAATGAAGTGCAGTCCTTAGATACAAGCAGTGTCTGAAGCTGAAATAAAGAACTTCAAGTACTTTCTATTCTGTAGGCTTCTTCTTACTACTCCTGATGTGGTATAAACGATGCATCAGTCAACCAATCAATTTTGCTCAAATGATCCATTTAGCATGGTATGTAATACATGTCCCTCCACCTTCATCTCATCTGCAACCTTAAGGTACTTTTGACACATGGACTACAATTCCCATCAGCCAGAAAGCTGCACTAAATGACTTAAACAGTGCTCACAAAGTAAAAGCACAATGATGAAAAAGACAAGTCATCAAAAGTAGCAACTGTTGCGTGTTATTTTCTCCCCTTACCACTTTTGGAAAATAATTTTGTTGTCCTGCTGCTTTACAGCTTTTATCTTAAGAGCACATCTTTTTTTATCTAATCTCCAGCTGTGTTTAGATATGTTACATTTACAAAATACACTTTTCCATGTTTACTTCAATCTTGACCCTTTTCTGAGAAATGTATGGGTCAAAAACGGGTTTATGCAGTGTTGCTAATCCCTTAACACTAGAATTACCAAAGCCTACGAAAAAACTTGTAAATCAGTCCCACCTTAAATCCCTTTGCACCTCTCCGTCAGTGTCTTTTGTCTTTTAAATGTGTTGATAAGCAGCAAACAGCCTGCTCTCACATCCCCCCACCCCCGCACAAAGTTTTCTTAGTTGAAGACTGTTATTTGGAAAACATGCATTTCATGTGTGTTCTGTGTCTACAACAATCTACACACTGTTAAAACAGAAACGTTTTTCATGTTTCAGTAATAATAGACAAAATGTAAACAGGACGCATACAACGTGTGAAGCCTTAAGTCCAAATATCAAATAAACACTTTCACAAAAGGTAAAAGTATAACAAAACAAGTATACTTTTTCCGACTGCTTTGGTGATGTAACGGTAAGAGCTGCTGGCTGGTAATCAAAGGGTCATGAGTTTGATCCCACATGACTCCGTTTTGAGAAGTGCAACGTGCATTCTTTCTCCGATGTAGAACCCTCATCATCATCTGAGTTCACCTCTGCTATAGCGTGTCTTTATGTGAAAACTGAAGTGTCAGATCGGGGGGATTGTGAACGTAACTCGGGGAATAAAACTGAATAAAAAAAAACAATGGTAACCTTTACAAGTACCATACATTTACACCGGCTGTTACAGACTCAAATCAAATGTATGTTTTTATTCTAAAATAATAAGAATAAGACCAGCTCACTTCTCAAAACGGAATCGCGTGGGATCGAACTCGTGACCCTTTGATTACCAGTCAGCAACTCTTATCATTACGCATCAATGTCACACCCTAACGCGGGTTCTTTTTCTGCAGTTATATTCTTGAATAAAAGCGCACTTGTTTTGTTATAGTTGTACCTTTTGTGAAAGTGTTTATTTGATATTTGGACTTCAAGCGTCACACATTATATGCTTCATGTCTACATTTTGTCAATTATTACTAAGGCATGAAAAACGTCTCTGTTTTAATGATGTGTAGATTGTTATAGACACGGAACACACATGAAATGCATGTGTTCCAAATAACGACATAGTATTTACTCTAGTCTATACAACTCTAAGCAACTGATACGAAGGTAAAAAGACTTGAGCTGAGAAAACTTTGTTCGGAGGTGGGGGGATGTGATAGCAGGCTGGCTTGCTGCTTAACACATTTAAAAAACAAAAGACGCTGATGGAGAGGTGCGAAGGGATTTAAGGTGGGATGGAGTTTTTTTGTAGGCTTTGGCAATTCTAGTGTTAAGAACCAATCATCTTTTCTTTCTACAAAAAAAAAAAAAACTCAAACATCAAAATTTAGTAAGTTTCACTACTGCTAATGTGCATATGAAACATAATTTATTCTACCTACTGTAATGTTATATTTGACATAAACTACAGGCAGCAGAACAGTGGCAGCTTCATGCACTTTGCCAAGTGTACACTTCATTTTACTGTATACATCATACATGACAATTAATCTAAAGAGGTAATTAAAAAAAAAAAAAATAACCAATACAGCTAAACCATGACTGAACAAACTGAACTGCTATTTTCTCAAAGCTGAAGGGGATGCTGTTTTTCAAAATGTGAAACAGAAAGAAAACAGAAACAGATAGTGCTTTTGAGTAAAAGTGAGTAGTACTGTAACTTTTTTTTTTTTTGTGAAAATTTATTCAAACCCACTATATAATGAGGCAGAACTAGTTTTATGTTTTGATGCTGAAGGAAACTTTTTTTAAGCTTTGGATGAATCAACTTTAAATTGTTTTTATAACATTACAGAATATGGCTATTGGTAATATACTTTTTAATAGCAATCTCTTCCACACCAAATCCACGCTAAAAACAACACTGTGTCCCCGACACCCCCATGTAGATGCTGTTCATAGTCAGTGCTGTATGTGGTTCATGATAATACTTCTTTTACCTCTAGTTTTCTGTACTAAGCTTAAGACATTCAGTTAATTGCATAGGCTACATAAATGTGTAACCTGTAAGTGTAATTTCTGTTTGTAATAAGTTAAAGTAAAACACGATTCAGTGTTAAAACTTTATTGTCTGGCTAAGGATAAGGCAAAAAAAACCTTGAACATACAACTGATGAAAAACACAAAAAATGTTTGTGTAAACAACATAAACAAATAAAAATCTTAAGCAACTAATAATGACAATAATATATACTCAAAATTCACATTATTCCTGACCACCCATTTCAATTAAAAAGAATACAGTTTCCTGCAAAACTCTTGTTTGCCAAGACCATCAAAAAAAGCAAAGATCAGTCACTGATCTATGGATGAAATGTTTTACTCATGTGTAATAGTTCATAGAATGTTCAAGAGTAAACAACTCCAGAGAAATTGTTATTTTACACCCTTGCAATCAATCAATCAATAATGTATACAAAAAGTATCTTGGTTACAAAGTATTTTTGATGCATCTGTTTAATTGACAGCACTAAAAATTGAGGCCCATTGTCTTAGAAAATTTCCGAGGAAAAACCGGGTAAAACAGCTAGTCATGCATAGAACTCTTCTTACCATGTGAGCCATCTGGTCATAAAAATCCCCTTGTCCTTGTGAAGGAAACGTACTTCTTGTTGGTGAGGAGGGCTGGGAATTTACCTTTTGTTCTAGAAACAAAAAAAAAATATTTTGAGTAAAAATATAAGGTGCACACCTTTGAAAATCTCTTTCATGATACAGTGGGGGAAACAATTATTTTGATCCCCAGCTGAATTTGTAAGTTTGCTCACTTACAAAGAAATGAACAGCCTCTAATTTTTATGGTAGTTTCATTTTAATGGAGAGAGACAGAATATCAACCAAAAATCCAGAATAAACACATTACATAAAAGTTATAAATTTATTTGCATGTTATTGAATGAAATAAGTTTTTGAGGGGTGGCACGGTGGCACAGTGGTAGCTCTGCTGCCTCGCAGTAAGGAGACCTGGGTTTGCTTCCTGGGTCCTCCCTGCGTGGAGTTTGCATGTTCTCCCCGTGTCTGTGTGGGTTTCCTCCAGGTGCTCCAGTTTCCTCCCACAGTCCAATGACATGCAAGTTAGGTGCATTGGCGATTCTAAATTGTCCCTAGTGTGTGCTTGGTGTTTGGATGTGCCCTGTGGTGTGCCCTGCCCGGGATTTGTTCCTGCCTTGCGCCCTGTGTTGGCTGGGATTGGGTACAGCAGACCCCCATGACCCTGTGTTAGGAAACAGCAGTGGAAAATGACTGCCTGACTAAGTTTTTGATCCCCTACAAGCCAGCCAGAATTCACAATGAAAAGCTCCTGTGGACAGAGCTTGGAAATGTAGGTATTTGTGATGTCTTCTAACAATGCAAAAGCAGCTATGGTAGTTGGAATAGTCTGGCCATTCCATGCACCATTATATTGCCACTTGATTACAATCAAGTGAATTAAATTTGTAAACGATATGCAATTCGTTTTGGTGTATTTGATAAAACCCAGATGACAGATTTGAATCTGAAAAAGAAAAGTAGACCACAGAAATAGTAGCACTGCATAAACATGCGTACGCAAGGAGGGACAGTGCCGTAAAAATGTACATGGATTTATGCCAAGATTAGTTTTTATACATCTCGAAGTGAGCGTGGAAATGGGTGTATGCAACATTTTTTGCCTATGCACCACTTATACATGAGGCCCTAAGTCACTGAACTAAGGTTATCAGTTAAATTCTCAGCTCTGTCTCAGTGTAAGATCCTATGTAAGACTTAACCTACCTGTGTTCAAATCATAAAGGAGTGAATGGAAACAATATAAATATGTTCAATTTTTGTAAGTTATTTAAGATAGAGGTATCAGCCAAATATATAATAAATAAACAGTGGAGAAAATGAAGAAATAATTTTAAGTTAATTTTGGTTATGTCATTAAGTAAGTGACAATAGTTTGAATAGTTTTTGACAACATTAGGAGATTAACAGGCAGATGTGTGTTTTTTTCCTGACACACACACATATATTATATGTGTCTATATATTCACTAAGGAAAAACCATCTTTCCAAATTCTATGTTTACAGTATCACCATCCTTCTGAGTGGGAACAATAAATCACACTCTTTCCTAAAATGGCATGTCAGGAGAAAGGAAAAAAAAAAAAAGCCTCAAGAATGCTTGTAAAATGCTCTAATAAACTGATTTAACAGACACCCAAATTACTAGATGATTATGAGCATTCATATATAATGTGGTGTTTTAGGGCTGTCAAATTAGCCAAAAATAAGTTCTGAATATCCATCCATCCATTTTCCAACCCGCTGAATCTGAACACAGGGTCACGGGGGTCTGCTGGAGCCAATCCCAGCCAACACAGGGCACAAGGCAGGAACCAATCCCGGGCAGGGTGCCAACCCACCGCAGGACACACACAAACACACCCACACACCAAGCATACACTAGGGCCAATTTAGAATCGCCAATCCACCTAACCTGCATGTCTTTGGACTGTGGGAGGAAACCGGAGCGCCGTTCTGAATATTCAGATTAAAAATAAGTATTCAAATTTACATGTATATTTGAAGGTGCTGTTATTTATACAATATTATTATGGCAATGGCCACAGCAAGAATAAGCACAAACAAAGTAAAAAAAAAAAAAAATTCCTAGTGGTACTCAGCTAACAACATTTATTTAACTCTTTGAAGGCTGAATATTTTTTTCCTAAAACCTCAGTTTTCTGAAAAGCACACACAGCAATGGCTTCACACGGAAATCAACATAAAACGTCTGTTGCTGTGGCTGCTGTCGACTCCTGTTCAGTGTCTCTAGCAGCAACGGCTGCTCAGGGTTGGCTCAATGGCCAGCAGGAATATGCGGCGGGCTGGCTGCCTGGTTCTCTTCAAGTAGTCGGTGGGCAGTGGTGGCAGCCGCAGTGCAATGCAATCTGGTGAGTGCCTCTTGTCATCGTAAGTGGCGGTCCTCCCAGGCAAGCGTTGCCATAGGTACATCAGCTACACAAACGTGTTGAGCTCCATGATCAGCTGGGGACCGATCAGATGATGCTGGTACATCACTTACGTTGCATCAAAATCAAGTCTGACAAGTCAAGAGTCCGATTCAGTGATAGTATGCAAAATGTTGTCCACACACTATGCGCGTTGTTCGTTCTCTTTGGTCTCTCGCCAGATGTCGATGCCATTTTTGAGGTTGTGTGCTTTTTGCTACTCATTCACATGCAGGGAATCGAGGTCAAATCAACAAAGCTAATTTTCCTTCTGGCAAAGAGAGTTGAACTAAAACTTAACAGCGAGATCTGTCACAGTTTACAGCTTATTACGGTCCTCTACCCCTGTAATTTCGACAAAAGTCGACATCCGCCCTGAAAGTGTTAAATTTAAGAGCCATTAAAATCCATAGTATTTGCACAGCTGCTGTCTTTTTTAAATCTAGTCCTGTCAGATGGGTGCTAAAGTCTTTCTTGTGACAGTGTGCCACAAAAGCAGCCACAAAAAGGAGCTAAAATCTATATATGAAATTCATGAGCCACATAAGTGGCACCGCACTTCGCTCAATTATTATTGTTTACTTTTTTCACTCATGTATCTGCATATACTGAAGTGCTTATGACACTGTTGTCAGAGTCTCACTTTCAATTTATTGTTATGCATCTTGCTACTAAACAGGCATAGGCAGAGCTGTTGTAAATCATGAGGAATACCAGTTAGTAAGACAGCGAAGGGCTCAGAACAGTGAGAAAAGTAAAAAAGCAAGTTAAAGGCAGACTTGTCTTATTACTTTGTAAGTATCTAACAGGATGGGGAAAGGCACAATTAATATCAAGAAATTCAGAATAAAATACCAGCTGGCACCTATGGACTCGCCCAGAAAAAATGGGATAGTCACAGTATCACGTTAGTGACCACACAATTTGTTTATTCTCCTTTAATAAAGATGGCCTAGCTATTTTAAATTAGACCTCATTGTTTTAGGTATTATGTGTTAAACCACAGCCACAGAAGACAGAGACATGCTATAAAAGAGTTGAACTCAGATGAGGATTCTACATCAGAGAAAAAGAACAGAAGCCCTCCCTTCAAGAAATGTCCAGTCACACATAAGACCAATGCAGCTGCACCAGGCGTAAAGGTGAAAGATGGCATCGTTTGGATGTAGCAAGAGGTTGGCCATCATCCTGCCAGACAATTTGCCACACACGTCCTTCAAAGAAACAGCAGTGCATGCCAAGCTCACCAAGGTATCATACAAAGTTCTGTTTGTGATTATGTTTTGTGATGGTCTTTATATGAAAAACATTTATATGTTACTTACATAAAAGCCACATTGAATGTTATTTACCTTGATTTATTTACTTATCTCCCTACAGCGTAAAGTCACAAGCAGACTGCAGAGCTTCCTGTGTTAGATCGACACAGGCATGCTGACAAAGTACATGTGCAATGCCACTCCTTATTCAGGAAAAGATCCCAGTCGTCCAACAGGAGAAAGACTTCCCGAGACTAAGGTAATAAAGCTTATGAAGCCATTTCTGGACAAGGACAGAACCATAACAACAGTTGCGTAAAGTGCGACAGGAGTTTCCACCTATAGTCAAAGTCATTTATGTACTGAAGTAGCATTTCCTGTCATCTTACATTTACACAGATCATTGTAGACACGGAACAAGATGTGAAATGCATGTGTTCCAAATAATGAAATATTATTTAGCCTAAACAACTCAATGCACCTCATACCCAGATAAACAAGACGTGAGCTGGGAGAACTTTTTGCCCGAGTTGAGCTATGGAGGTGGGGTGATGGGATAGCAGGCTGCTTGTGCTGATCGACAGATTTACAAAACAAAAGACGCTAATGGAGAGGTGCGAAGGAATTTAACTCTTAGGGCGGATGTCGACTTTTGTCGATAGAGGGGGCTGAGGGCGAATGTCGACAAAAGTCGACATCCAGGGATAGAGGGTGACAATCAGCTGTTAATGGCGACAAAACTCACTGTCACGTCACAGGCATTCCCTCTGTGCTTGGAGGAATGCTAGACTAGTTGACTCGGCAACTAATCCTTGCGTGTGCGTGAGTTGCGAAATGTAAACAAAGGCAAGATGGCATCGACATGTCACAAGGGAGCGAAGCAAGTGCAGAAAAGAAAACACTCGGCAGACGATGTTTTGTGCATTATCGCGGAGTCAGACTCTGATTTTTCAGAATCGGATTTTAATGACAGTGATCAGGAGATCGAGCAAGAGAGTGAGAAGCCGGCATCAGCTGATCGGACACCAGCCGATGCCGATGCATCTACAGCAAGGTTCGCGTGGGAGGAATACACAGACATTGATCCGTGGGAGCCGAACTGGCTACTGGACTTCACAAGACAGCACGGCTTGCTGTTGGACACGACAGATCACCAGCTGCTGGACTACTTCAGGCTGCTCTCTCCTGATGCTGCTTTTCAGCTACTGTCAGACGAGACAAACAGGTAGGCAGAGAAATTTTTTGAATTGCGGGCTGCGCTTGCATCGCATTCTCGTTTTTCAAAGTGGAAACCCACAACAAAAGACGATATGAAGGGCGTTGTGGCATTACAAATAGAGATGGGACAGAACTGGTGATATAACTTCAGGGAGCATTGGTCCAAACGTGCATTTTCCCCTGGTGGCTTTGGGCAGGTTATGCAGCGTGAGGATAGGTACGTGATGCTGCAAGGTTTATTCACTTCTGTAATAAACAGAAGCAAATCCCAAGGGATGAGCCAGGCTATAACGCCATGCATATAAAGTTCAGCCCCTGCTTGACATTGTGGAACCAACATAGAAACAATTTTATCAGCCTGGCTGTGATTTGTCTGTGCATGAACCTATGATAAAATAAAAGGGACGCCTTTTTTCTGCAAATATATGCCAGACAAGCCCACAAAGTATGGCATAAAGGATTTTGTACTGGCAGAAGCAAACATTGGTTTCTGCCTGAAAGTAATTACATATACAGGAAAGTATTTCTTTCAAAGAGAGAACTGTCCCTTGACAAGTCAGGTTGTGCTGGAGCAGCTTCAGGGCTATGAACATTTGGGTCATGTTGTGTACATTTGGACAATTTTTATACATGCCCAGAATTGTTCATGGAGCTACAGAGCAGAGGAATTGGAGCTTGTGGCACAGTGAGGGTGAACAGGAGACACATGGCTTCACAGTTGAAGCCAGACAGGCTGAAGATGAAAAGAGGTGACAATACGGTTTTCATGCGGGCAGAAAACTTGGTGGCAGTGGCATGGCACAATGGCAAACGGGTGACTTGTCTCTCTACAGTACACACTAACAATATATGTGAGAAAGTGCAGCAACAGACAATTGAAAAGTAAGCACCAAAGCAACACATATTGTAAGCAGTGCAATGTGGCAATGACTGAAATCGGCTGCTTTGAGCAAGATCAGACTTTGCAGGACTTTGCTGTGTAAAATGTATGTGAAATCATATAGTATGTAGGCTCATACAACATGCAAGACAGTAACATTTGTCAAAAGTAAATATTTTTTGTTGATTTGATATGATAAACAATTGCTTTGTGTTCTTTTTTAAAAAATGTTAGTTTTTGGAAAAATATTCAGCCCTGGGAGAAAGGAAACAAAAAAAAATTAGCCCTAAAAGAGTTAAGGTGGCCCAGTATTATGGGTTTTTTCGTAGGTTTCAGGGATTCTAGTGTTAAATTGAAAAATGTGTTGCTGAATTACTGAAACTTCAAAAGGGTTTAAAAAATAGCAAGAAAATACAGTGTCTCTTTATCATCTACCACAGTAAAAATAGGCGGAAACTATAGTATCTTGTATAGTAACTGTTTTAAGATTCTTTTAAGTTGGCAGTACTTTTTGGCTGATGAAATGTCTTCTCCATAAGTTAGACGTCTAAAAAAAAAAAAAAAAAAAAAAAACAACACAGGGCATTTCCCTTTTGATAAAAATAATTAGATTTTCATATGGGGACTGACAAATGGTCCTAATCACTTTATGAAATAAACCAAAACCGTGAGGTTTCATAATATTTATTTTATATTTTTTGTTGTTTTGTAAAAACGTGTTTCTATTAGAATATATATATATATATATATATATACAGTTAGGTCCATAAATATTTAGACAGACAACTTTTTTCTAATTTTGGTTCTGTACATTACCACAATGAATTTTAAATGAAACAACTCAGATGCAGTTGAAGTGCAGACTTTCAGCTTTAATTCAGTGGGGTGAACAAAACGATTGCATAAAAATGTGAGGCAATTAAAGCATTTTTTTAACACAATCCCTTTATTTCAGGGGCTCAAAAGTAATTGGACAAATGAAATAAATGAAAATAAAATGTTCATTTCTAATACTTGGTTCAAAACCCTTTGCTGGCAATGACAGCCTGAAGTCTTGAACTCCTGGACATCACCAGATGCTGGGTTTCCTCCTTTGAATAAGAAAAACATTGAAAATAATTTATTTTGTTTCCAAAAGTGCAAGTTATTTATTTTTACTTTTTTTATAAGAACAAAGTGACTGTTCGTTTTAGGCAATGCGTGCTTTAATTTCAGTTGTTCAACATTGATGTTCAATAAATAATCACAGATAGTAGATAGTGTGTTTCCTTCAATTATTTTAAAATCAAGTAATGCACCCTTCATTCAAAAATCTCTCACTTGTAATATGTTAGCATATTTACTGTACAAAACTTGTCAGTGAACTATGAGGGCAAAAAAAAAAAAAAAAAAATAGAATAATCGTTCATTAATCGTAATCGAGTTAAAATGTTCAATTAATCGAGACTTTGATTTTAGGCCAAATCACCCAGCCCTACTCTCGTGTGTGTGTCGTACTCTCTCGCTCGCTGCACGGGAAATGCACAGGGAGAGACTGAACACGTACAAACCAAAAGGGAAACTGGCTTGTTTGTATACCGAGTGTGTGGTCGTGAACAGATGCAAAAGTTTGGCGAACTTTTTGGTAGTAAACCGATTCGTACGTGTTCTGAGACGTTTGTGAACCGAGGTTCCACTGTACTTCTTTCTGGCTCACCCTGTATTTCACATTCAATGCAACTACATTTAAAGGGTCTAGAAAGGTAGATTTTTAGAAATATTGTTACCTAAACAATATTATATATTTAATGATAAACAAACCTTGTTGACCACTGCATTCCTGTTCAGGCAAAGTTGGAAGAGCTTCAGCTGGGGATCCTGGTGGTAACAAAGGGGGTACTGAATGAAAATGCTGTTTTTCTGTTTGATACGGTCCAACAAATGTTGTTGCTGGGCTCATACTATGATGCGGAAGACTCTGCAATGGAACGGAGTCTGAGGCCATGAAGCCTTCTACTGATCCCAAAGAAGGGGAGGCAAAAGCCACCTCTTGACTAACAGCTGAGGCAGGTTGTTGGTAATAAGAAATTCTGTCATCTTGAGGATATGGCTGGGTGACTGAAGAAATGCCACTAGTGAGGACCATGGAAGGAGCTTAAAAAGAAAAATAATAAAAATAATAAACAGATCAAAAAAACGTGATAAAATACAGAAAACAGAAAAAACAATTAATATTCAAAAAATAAAAATCAATATGCTGTAATCAAACATATAATATTAAAATATATATATATATATATATATATATATATATATATATATATATATATATAGAGAGAGAGAGAGAGAGAAAGAGAGAGAGAGAGAGAGAGAGAGAGCATTAACAATCTATAACTGCACTTTTTCAACTTTTTCACATAAGATTTTTATGAAGATGCTTTGTTGTTCAGTTGTAGCCACATTTTTTTATTGGAACAAAATGTATAAATGTTTCAATTCAATTCTAATTTACTGTCACATAAGGGAAATATGGTTTATCAGTTTTTATTGAGAAACGAAGACATCACTTTAAAATACAGCATGTAAGAACACAGCTATCAAAAATGAGTTTGTACAAATAAATAAAAAATAGTATTGAACTTAATACTTATGGTATAAAAGTAGCAGCTACTGTTTTTTTTTTTTTTTTGCAGTGGGGAAAAAAAAACAACAATAACACTGACCAGTAACAAACACAAACAGTCAACTACACAAACAATAGTGGTAGCCTTCACTTAAACAATCTTGTAATCATGATGAGTTACGATGCAGGCCAATGGCTGCACAGCTGAGTAGCATGACATCTCCAGTGATTCAGTCACAGTGATTTGCGAATAATCAAAACAAAATAACAGGGTTAATTTTGTCTTAAGTTAACGGATGGCCTTCCATGTGTGTGAGAGTTGATGGCCAATGAGCCCTGCAGTCAAAAATATAATGCATACAATGCAGTTGAAACGAAAGAAGAAAAATGGGTATACTGGACGCACAAACTAAAAAGAAATGTTTGTTCATTGTTCTGTGTATGCTAACCATAATGGAATGGAAAAAGGAAAAAATGAGGGCCAAGACAGCAGATAAACTCAACATGGAAAACATTCACACTACTCCTACCACTGGCATGTAGTTTGTTAATTGTTGAGCCCGCTAAACAGTGCTGAAAAATTGTGGAGTCAGGTACTCTGTCATTCCTATCTAATATTTTTCTCTAAATCCTTTGGGGGAATAAAAAAAAAAAAAAAAAAATTATCCCTTATCGGAAACTTTCTGCCCAAGTATTACAAATCTTCACGAATTTATTAAATCCTTTAGACAAATCAAAAATGTGTTAAAACCAGAAATCCAGGTCTATTTTCATAAACATGAAGTAAGCATATGTGCAGTATGAAGCTTTCCATCTTCATAATCAGTAGATGGTATGCATTTTTGCCTAGTGTTTTCTGATGTGAGAGCCATGAACAATGACCATACTCAAGTTTAGACATTCCTGAAAATTCATTCCTATAGTTGTATAGTTCCTTATGATGTCACTGAACAATTTATGCATTACTCCATGTATTGTAAACGTATGGACTCTGGTGAAAAGATTAATTCCTCAAACTTCACCATTCTGAACTAAAAGACATTCTCCGACGTTGCATCTGTCAGACTGAAATGTCTTAATATGGTCTAACAGTTTTCAGGAATTTTGACAATTCGATGAAACTTTGTTCTTCATACTTATGGTAATGGGCAACGGTATCAGAATTTGCATTTATTACCTTATAATAATAATAATAATTCATTACATTTATATAGCGCTTTTCTCAGTACTCAAAGTGCTATTCACAACAATAAGTAAACCCAACAAATTATATCTTTTCCTTCCATCCAGCTCATCTGCATGTACATTTATGACAAAGACATGATAATTCACAAAAATACCAATGTAAATGTATAAATAGATTCTGGGCATAACATACATCATCACTTCTTTGTCAATTATGTTTTCAGTAATTTTGTAAATACGTTATCTTTCTTAAAGTAATTAGTCTTTATTTGATGAGCCATAATAACTCACTTTAAGAAACATCACGAAAATGTTCGAGTTTTTAAATAATAACTTCAAATGTCAATCTGCTTTTACCTGCTGGCATAAGGTGAACTCCTAGAGCTTGTGGTCCTGGTTCTGCCATCAGTGGATTGTCAGTGGCTATATCTGGTGCTATTCCAGGGACGTCTGGTTGGTTGTTATGTTCAAATTCAGAGCTGGGGGTACTGCATGAGTACTGTTGGGGTGTAGCTCTATCGGAATTGTAGGAGACTACTCCATCCTGTGAGGAAAATTACACAAAGCATTTTACAGATTATTGATCAATCAACATTATTTCCTAAACCTTCTTTTTCCATGCTAGAGTATCTGGAAGCTAAATCATTTTTCAGAAGCACTTCCCAGAAGTCAGGTGCTAGTCTCTTATATTTCACACATTTTGCCAATTTGAATTTATCAATTAAGTTAAGGCAGTCCTTAAACTGTGATCAGGACATTGGTGGCCTAAGAAGAATTCCATGTTAATTTGTGTATAACATCTAAAAATCTAATCAAGAGTTAAACTAAAGCTCAGGTACTATAAAGATGGCAAACAAATCTGCTATATTTACCTCTGTGCCTGTATTTTACAGAAAAAGAATTTCATTCTCACTTTTTTCTAGAGCTGCCGATAAGCCTCCTTAGCATTACATTTTTTCTTAAAAAAACATGTAAAAAGCATTGCAAGTTTTAGCTTGAAAAATGACATTTATTAAATCTCATCTTTTCATATATTTTAATATTATATGTAAAAACGTGCAATACACTAAAAGTATAAACTCAGAAGTGCAGAAGGTATAATAATGAGTAATAATAATAATTATAATAATACCATATACTAGCCGAAGCCTGCCATAACATATGGCGGTGTAAGAATAGGAACGGAAAATGGTGAGAAAGGAATTCAGAAATCAAGAAGAAATAAATATTTCTTGAAAGACGCAGTTGTGAATAGGTGTTTTGGTGGAGACGACAGATAATGAGTCGAAAGATCTACTTGTACTACAATATCAGGTCTGTGCTCTGGTCTTTGGGTATCCGACAGTGCATGTAGAATTTCTGGCCAAGAACGATTACATGTGAAAGTGATAAATAAATCAGGCTTTCCGTATTTACGAACTATGGCCATGGCATCCTGATAGTTTTGTTGCATGCATCTTGGACTTCCAGGAAATGTGGACGGTAATATGATCATTTTGCCTACACATAAGTTGTTATTGTCAGCATTTGCTTGCAGTGCATCTGATAGTCCTTTGTATTTTTCCACGCGCAGATCTTGTTGATGTGATCTGAGATAGTTGAGATGCGCGCCCTCTGTTTTAACATACGCATCTACGACGTACTGTTGGAACAGTTTGCCGCTGGAGAGCAAAATACTAAATGTATTCCTCATTGCTAATCTGTACGCGTAAAATTGGCACTGAGTAAGCCTTATTCGCTTGGCAGTTGTTTTATTGGGAACATGTAGTAAATCTTCGTGCCAGCCAATGTCTCCGTAAGGGAATAAAAGTGGGTAAACCATAGGATCACAATTCATATTGAGCGTGGAAATCTGTTTACAGGAGTTGCCTATGAGATAGATGCAAATGTCCCTTTCGGCAGGCGGTTTGCCATCTTCTCAGACGAAAATCGCTGCAAAATCATTCTGACATGTCGGGGCATTGTATCGTCGTAAATCCTGCCTGGGGTTTTCCATGAAAACCATTCGTACAGATGCTGTTGGATTGGACTGAGCGATTTCATGCATGTGTTTGTATGATTTAACGAAGGGGTTGATGGTTCTGAGCATGGAATCTAGCTGGAAAAGTACATTTTCGCTGCATGCAGAGTTTCCTTTATTTTGTAAGCGTACTTCAGTAGCTTGCGCTGTGTCAAAAACATACAACTGTCCACATCCTGGACAGGTAGAAGTGTTAGCGCATATAGTGGAGAGATTTGGTGATAAATTTGCCCGTGTATTGTAAAACAGTATGGTCCGTGGCCAGGAGGTTGAGTTATCTGTGCACCCATGGAAGCAAACGCTAGAAAAGAGTTGTACTCTTGAATGTGTTCACGATAATTTTTAGCTTCTGATGTTTGCTGTGTAAGAAGCAGTTGTAAAGACACAGGTGGCTCCCGCAAGGGTGGTAAAGCTACTTTACCGTTGTGGCAGCACCTCGAGTACTTGTTGGATGTATTACGCTCAGCAGGCCAGTACAGTGCATGACAGTGTTTGCACTGCTGGTCTGGAGTCCCAATGTGGTACTCTTGGACGGGAAGACAGGAATTAGGTGAAGAAGTACCTGTGGTGACGGGAAGAGGATTGTGTGTATGTATGCTGAGACTGCGTTGGTTTGGAAACATTGCAATGCGACATCTGCAAAGCAAGAGTTGTGAATGAGTTTTGTTGTGTTTAGTCAGACAATCCTGTATAGTGAACTTCTTATTTCATTTCTGGCACTCATAGTTGTTGGGAAGAATGCCTTTTCTTGTGTTTAGCAAGTGAGGTTCACGTTTGAAAAGTTTTGTTGCAGGAGTCGCACTAGAAGAATGTGGGGGAAGGGTTTGGAGGAGGACGAATAGGAATCAAGAAATGCCGTGTTGGCTGCGTGTGGGCGGGACCGGTTTTGAAGAGGAGCCACAAGCAGTGTGAGGAAGGGTTTGGAAGAGGACGAATAGGAATCGAGAAATGCCGTGTTGGCTGTGTGTGGGTGGGACCCGTTTTGAAGAAGAGCCACAGGCAGCGTGGAGAAGGGTTTGGAAGAGGATGAATAGGAATCGAGAAATGCCATGTCGGCTGTGTGTGGGTGGAACCGGTTTTGAAGTGGAAGCAGGACGAACCAGATGAGAAATATATATAAGAGATACTGTCGAAATGTATCATTTGTGTGGTATATCTTGAAGCACGGTGAAATACACAATCCAGCATCATATTCGGGACAACTGTAATGTGATTCCTTGTGGACTTTCGTTTCAGACCCAGTTAGCATTTGAACAGTACACTGTACATGTGTTACTGACATGAGCATCACTTTCAGATTCATCAGAATCACTTTCGATGTCACTGTCCATTTCAGTTTTCTCTTTTTGAAGACAGATTCACTTCGTAATCACTGATCGTATCACGATCAAGAGTGTGCAACACCTGGGCTGCTGAAAAAAGTTTCTTATGAAATACCATTATGAAGCTAGGAGAAGATGTGTCTGCACCGTTGCCTGGGTAGCACTCAGACCTGTCGATTAAGCAAGAAACTCCTATATTGTTTCTCAAGCAATGCTCAGCACTAATGCTTTTGCCACTTTTACAGCCCGAGTAATCATCGGAACTAACACACGAGACTTGTCTATACATTTGCCCAAGTGACACATTTAGCACTGTTTGTATAGCCCAAGTGACACTAGGATCTAACACTAAGAAGGTTAAATCACAGTTAACATGTGTTACTAATGTTTTAGAAAGTCCTGTGCTTACATATTTTACTGCAACCCCTAAATGCTCAAATTTAATCTGGTCAATTTGAATGCACTTTATACTTAATGAAACAGCGGCAAATGAATCCAAATCTATTAATAGCGTTTGATTGTTTCCTGTATTGTTTCTTGACAATGGTTTTCATTCACACACAAGAGCAGAGTTGCCACTCGTCCCTTGGAGCACGGGAACATAAAATATTGTGTACCATATTGAATCAGTAAGGGACACCATTTGACCCAAAACATCAAAAGTGATATTCAGTGTTTTTAACCACTTCAATCAGTTTTACAGAAGCATAATGTTTCATATTCATTGGTAATTCCACACTTTCAGCCTGCCTCTTGTTATTCAGAGCTTAAAATAAGGAACTAAAAATAAGGAGTGTGCTCCCCTCGACTTACTGAGATATACTGAGATAAAGGAAAAGGTCATCAAAACCACTTCGACTTGCGCAATATTTCTCATATATCATATCTCTTTGCTTCTCATCAAAACTAATTAATAATATCGATACACAATCATTTATCTCTATTTATAATCAAACTTTATATTAAAATGATATTTTTGCACTTAGGGAGGTCGAAAACAGTGGTGGAATTTTTCATGATTACATATGCATTACCTAGATTACGTGCAAAGTAAAAAGAGTTAAAATCACCTAAAAATATAGAAAAAGTGTTAGTATTATATACTATTTGTTGCAATAAATTGTTATGGGTAAAACTGCATTCAGCTACATTTAATTATGATGATGGCAGAAACAAAAAAAAAAATTCAATAAAATTAAATGCATTACCAGAAACACGACAGGGACGTAGCAGCTTATTGTTCCCATTACATCTTTATATTTACACGGTATGTTCAATATTTACACATTACTGTTAAATTGATGATGTATAAATTAAAATAAAATGAATAATAGTTATTGAAAGAATATGAGAATATGCATTATATTGAATACAGTTTTTAATATCATATACACATTTATATTTCCATTATACTGTACAAAAAATTCAGATGGTTGTTTAAATAAAAAACTACTTCCGTTACAGTAATATTTCTCAAATTTCATATCTGTTTGCTTTTAATCATTATAAATATTGCCACAAAATTTGAATCATCTATCTGTAATTATAACCATAGTTTACTTGAATATTCGCAAAAGTATATTGCCCAAAGTGGCCCAAAAGTTGATAGAATGCATGTGTACAAAATCTCATTGACCTAGGTCAAAGCATTTTCAAGTTACCGTGTTTATACACAGACAGACATAATTTCAAAAGTTTGGTATTTTCTGACTCAGAAAGGTCTAAAACATCACAATTCATCAAAATTTCGAGGTTGAAATTTTTTCATGATTCCTATTCTTTCTCTATACTGTGTATACGAGAAAGTAAAAAAAATATCAGTAACTCAGGATATTTAGCTAAAGGTTCTTACCTTAAAGAACCTTTGTGTAAAAGGTATTGAACTGTGAATGCATACAAATCATATTTAAACAAAATGCTTCCTTTAGAACCTCAAGGAACCATTTTTTTTTTTTAAAAAAACAATTCCTTTTTTTTTTTTTTTAGAGAAAACCTACTCATTTACAGTTTTCAGGGCCACACTGAGTAACTGGGTGTTATTTTCTAGTCATGTAGCATCTTTCAAAAATGATGATTTTTGCAGCATCTTTTGTTGCTTGTCAGCTAATTTTTAAGCTCCTCTAACTTTTCTTCACTACTTCTTTATCAGTTTCTCAGATGCTTTCTGCTTACTCAAACTTCAAACACAAAGCTGATTAAGGCCCAAAGATGAAATTCTGTTTACTTAACTTTTTTCATTACTTTCCAGAGGGCAATTGTTTAATGTGCAAATCATGAAACAACATAACTGATGTTTTCATTTAATTTACTTTAGCATCCATTCTTAAACACTGATTAAGCAAAGACTTAACTAAGCCATTTCACCTTTATTTGACCGTCCACTTGTCGAAGATGCACTAACCAGTCTGGTTCAATAAATAACTCTTGTTCGGGTTTTTCTTTCAGCTGAGGATCAAAGAATCTGAGTTTCTCCGAAATCTAAGTAAAGAAAACAATTTCTGAAAATTAGTTTATTTAAAAATCTTCTTTGTTACACTGAGCCATATAAAACCACTTTTTAGAATGATAGTGTTTTCACTCACCTGTATAAGCTGGCTGATGAACACAGGAGAATAATATGAAGGATGCTTTAAAACTGTTCTTGAAATAACTTCACAGTAATGGAAGGCCTGAGAAGAAAGCCCTGCCTCAGCTAACCGGCAAGCATAAATAAATTTAAATACCTATAAAGCAAACAAAAAAATAATAACAATACATAAAAATAAAGGTAACACATAAATAAAAGCAAGGAATTTTATGTGTTAAAAGTAAATGATAAAACAAACTTACTTGGAAGTTTGGCAGCAAGCAGGGCTGAGAGCCTAAAGACTGAGCATACTCATAAGCTTCAGTTCGCTGGATGGCCTCATTGCAGGCAAACTTAAAAAATGGCAAACTACATAGGAATGAATACAAAAGAGGCAAAAAATTCAGCCATTACACTTTTCTGAAATAAGATAAACAAGTCGATCTGGCAGTTAAAAGACTAAACCCTAAAGAAAATACTGAGAACTCAAATATTTTATTTGGCGTGAACAGACTGACTCCACATAAGGTAAATAAAAATGTCTTTGTAATATTTATTATTAACATTTAGTTTATAAATAATATAATGTGAAAAACACCTACTACAATTGTCATATTTATATATCTGTCCATCAGTCTACGCAAACAAAACAACTTGGCTCCCAATAAACCAATTTTGGCATATTTATTCTTCAGGAAAATATGTTTAAAAATTCAATGAAATACCTTGAATAATAGACCCTGCTTAAAAAAATTTTAAATTTCAAAATCTCCCACTGAAAAGCACTGGTGAATTTCACACTTTATTTATATTAAAACAGAGAAACATTCTGTGCAGATTAAATTACAAATTAGTTTACTGTTGCAGATATACAGTGGGACCTCGGTTTGCGAACATAATTCGTTCCAGAAATGTGCTCGTAGTCCAAAGCACTCGTATATCAAAGTGAATTTCCCCATAAGAAATAATGGAAACTCAGATGATTTGTTCCACAACCCAAACCTATTCATATAAAAATGATTAATACAAAATATAAAGTAAAAATACATAAAACAAATGAACCTGCACTTTACCTTTGAAAAGAATCATGGCTGGTGTAAGTGAGTTTCTAAACTCTTGTGGGATTGCACCCAACGGGACGACACACAGAAGAGTGCCCCAAACCAATCGCAGTCTCCCAGCGCTGTAGCAGTTCGCCGTAAAGCAAATCCGAAAAGATTGCGGACATGCTATAAGCGCCTGTCGTCGATGGGTGATACAAGGAACTTTATAAATGTGCAGGGCCCTGCCTGACTGCTGTGTCTGTGTATAGGAGAGCGCAGCTCCTGCTACAATAAATAACCACGCTGTTGCTGTTTCAAGCTGAATAAAGCTGGTGATGCTAAAGTACTGAGACTCAGCTTCGTGTTTTAGGGTGCAAGACGGGGACTCGCATGTCACAGCACACACACGAGCACGCACGTGCACACACACACACACGCGAGCGAGCGAGCACACACACATACACACGCGCACGCACACACAGTCACAATGCTAATGCTGTAGTAAACAGTATACGCTCGTATGGATGTTGATTATATGAGTGAGGCACGCCGACTCAGATGGAGAATAGGAGACGATTGCCCACAATCCCGCAGCGAGAGAAAGAGAAGAACCATCAGCTCAGTTGTGATCACATGACACTCAGCAGACAAAGCATATACATACTACTCGTACTGCAAGACTTCGCTCGTTTATCAAGTCAAAATTTATTAAAAATTTTTGCTCGTCTTGCAAAACACTCGTAAACCAAGTTACTCGCAAATCGAGGTTCCACTGTATTTTGAAAGAGGTTACTTCAACTTGTGTATTTTGTATACAGTGATCCCTCGCTATATCGCGCTTCGCCTTTCGCGGCTTCACTCCATCGCGGATTTTATATGTAAGCATATTTAAATATATATCGCGGATTTTTCGCTGCTTCGCGGGTTTCTGCGGACAATGGGTCTTTTAATTTCTGGTACATGCTTCCTCAGTTGGTTTGCCCAGTTGATTTCATACAAGGGACGCTATTGGCAGATGGCTGAGAAGCTACCCAACTTACTTTCTCTCTCTCTCTCTCTCTCTCTCTTGCGCTGACGTAGGGGGGTGTGAGCAGGGGGGCTGTGTGCAGCTGCTTCCTGAAGGACATGCTGCACGGAGCTTCGCATACTTAAAAGCTCAAAGGGCACGTATTGATTTTTTATCTCTCTCTCTATCTCTCTCTAACTCTCTCTCTGCTCCTGACAGAGGGGGTGTGAGCTGCCGCCTTCAACAGCTTTGTACCGGCGGTGCTTCGCATACTTAAAAGCGAAAAAGCCCTATTGATTTTTTTTTTGACTGCTTGCTTTGCACTCCTTTGAAAAGGAAGATATGTTTGCATTCTTTTAATTGTGAGACAGAACTGTCATCTCTGTCTTGTCATGGAGCACAGTTTAAACTTTTGAAAAAGAGACAAATGTTTGTTTGCAGTGTTTGAATAACGTTCCTGTCTCTCTACAACCTCCTGTGTTTCTGCGCAAATCTGTGACCCAAGCATGACATTCTAAAAATAACCATATAAACATATGGTTTCTACTTCGCGGATTTTCCTATTTCGCGGGTGGCTCTGGAACGCAACCCCTGCGATGGAGGAGGGATTACTGTATTTTCAATTTTATCTTTTCTGATAGCCACTCCTGACAGGAAAACAAACCCCTAAATAAAACGTAATGAAGCTCCAGGAGAGGTATGAGTGCATGCAAGGCAAGTATACACTAGATCATTTCTCCTGCTGCTTGAGGTAATTTAACAATAAAATCTATAATAAAAAAGTAAAAATGCACTTATCTAGAAGAAAATATAAGAAGAATGGAATTATGTAACCATCACACTGAAAGCAACAAATGTACTCAAGAGTTTACAGTAAGGACAAACTCACTGCTGCATTATCTGTAGATCATAATGATTCAATATCTTCTATATATATAATTCACTAAGCCAGAAGACAAGTAGCCGACCATGGAAAGCACGCTGGAAGGGGCGTGGATTCACTAAACCGCCGACAAGTAAGACGCCAATGGCGCACGCAGGAAGGAGCCACGCCCACCAACTCTTAGACCATTGGATACGACGAAAGAATCACAGAGCCACGCCCACCAACTCGGACATGACGCCAAGGGAAACATGCCGTCATTTCTGTTTGTCTGTGCCACAGTACACTTGCAGCTCTGAGCCACGTTGACTTTTCATTAGTCAACCTCAGTGGAACCTTGGTTCACACAGAGGCAGCGCCAGAGAGAGACAGAGGCACACACAGGCAGCGCGATAGAGAGAGCCGCGCACACACAGGCAGCGCCAGAGAGACAGATGGCCGCACGCGCACACACGCACGCACGCACGCACACACACACACACACACACACACACACACACACACACACACACACACAGAGAGGCAACGCCAAAGAGAGACAGAGGCACACATAGGCAGCGCAAGAGAGAGCCGCGCAACCCTTTAAAACTGAAGTTAAAACACAATGAAGGAAGCAGTCTTTAAAAACCAATAAGCCCTGTGCCTCTTTTTCATTAGCGTCTCACCTGCTTCAGGCCCTGCAACAGTCGAGACGCTCTCTCTGCAGCTGACCTTCTCTGTGCCTGACTCCACTACTGTCAGTCGCCTGATTAAAAATGGCCTTTTGAAGGGGAGCTACGGACCCGCTATACCACAGGAACACATTGCCTTCGAGCCTGCTTTCGCTCACTGTAACGTACTGGCTTGCTCTCTCTCTCTCTCCTCACTCGCTCACACACTACACAGGGGAGAAATGCCCAAACCAGAGAGACAGAGGGGGTGGGGGCTCGCGTGCTGCTGAGAGAGAGGGCTCGAGTGCTTCTGAGAGACAGAGGGGGAGGGGGCTCGCCAGCCGCTGAGAGAGGGGGGGGGGCTGGGGAGGTTCGTGTGCTATTGAGGGGGGGGGCTGGGGAGGCTCACGTGCTGCTGAGAGAGGGGGGCTGGGGAGGCTCGGGTGCTGCTGAGAGAGAGAGGGGGCTGGGGAGGCTCACATGCTGCTGAGAGAGGGGGAGGGGGCTCGCGTGCTGCTGAGAGAGAGAGAGGAGGGGGGTGGGGAGGCTCCCGTGCTGCTGAGAGAGAGAGGGGGGGAGGGGGCTCGCGTGGTACTGAGAGAGAGAGGGGGGGGGGCGGGGGAGGCTCACGTGCTGCTGAGAGAGAGAGGGGGGCTGGGGAGGCTTCGTGCTGCTGAGAGAGGGGGAGGGGGCTCGCATGCTGCTGAGAGAGAGAGAGAGAGGGCTCGCGTGCTGCTGAGAGAGAGAGCCTGCGCATGCACTGCACATGCCATGCAGCTGAGCAGGGAGCCTGGGTGTTTATGTCAGTGTTATTCAATGTTTTTACTATTACACTGTGCATTCTATGGTGTAATAATTAACTATATTTGTGCTTAAAAATCTTTAAAAAAATATATTTACATACAGTTCGTATGGTCTAGAATGGATTAATTGTATTTACATGCAATCCTATGGGGGAAATTGTTTCGGTTCACGACCAAATCGGTTTACGACCAGAGGTTTGGAACAAAATATGGTTGTGAACCGAGGTTCCACTGTATATTGAGTCTAGAAAACATGATCAGCAAGTCTTTGATAGGCTGCAACAAAATGATGAAAGAACGGGCACATTTTTTTCTCACAAGCTGGGTGGGTGTTAGTTAGTTAATTAGTTACTCGAAGGATTTCAAGATTTAATATGCACAAGCGGTAACACTGCAAAAGCAGCCCAAACCAGAAAAGACTGCTGGCAAAAAGTGGCTGACAAATTAAACGCATGTGCATTGTACTTACTGAAAGTGGCGTTACGGATTTTGCAAATGTTCATTTTTTCCCTCTGCTTAAAAAACATTAAAAAAGCGGCGTGATTATGCGGTGTATACTACGCCGCGGGTTGGTATGCAGCGTGTAAAACAGTTTGTCGCGGATAATTTGCCTTTTACTTTAACACGAAGACAATTTCCTGTTAGATTTGCCTTTGCAATGACAATTGATAAGGCACAGGGCCAAACTTTCCAAAAGATGTGCATGTATCTGCCAAAACCAGTTTTCAGTCATGGACAGTTGTATGTTGCTCTCTCCAGAGTTCCATCTTTTCATTCACTTACTGGTATGCCTGCAGGAACACGTGCAGCGAGCGAGAGAGAGCGAGCGACACACACACGCATACAGGCGCGCAAGAGAGAGAGCGCTGGACGCATAAGAATAATAATACTTCATTACATTGATATACCGGTGTTTTCAGTATTCAAAGCGCTATCCACACAGGGAGAAACCGGGAAGCGAACCCAAAATCTTCCACAGTCTCCTACCATTGCGCTACAAGGCAGTTAAAGAATGCACCGGCCTCGATTTTGTTTTCACTTCTGTTTACAGCAATCGGTTCATAGCGTGCATTGTTGCAATGTTACTTTTCTTGGTGGCTTATTACAATACGGATGTTTCACATGTTAATTTTTTTCCCTGTGCTTAAAAGACATTAAAAAAGTGTTTCTCAACTGTGACTCCAGAACAACTCAGTACGCAAGCTATATTAAGCGTCAACAACGAAGACTCGCTACACCTTAATGAACAAGTGCTGAAACTTATCCCTACCGACGAAGTAACTTTCACCAGCGTTGCCTCCATCGTCACAGACGATCCCGCTTTCAGTCACGGATAATTGAGGTCCATCTTTTCATTCACTCATAGTGGTATCCACAAACCCACCCCATTTGGACAACTGTGTCTTCAGCAAGTGTTCACCCATCAATACATAATTATGCGGCGTATGTTACGCCGCGGGTTGGCTAGTTTCTCTTAATAGTCTTAACTATCATTTATTGGCAAAGCTCCAGACCTGCTGTAAGTCACGGTCCAAAGCAGCCTGTTAACAATTTCAAGTTGAGACTTAAACAGAAATTTTAACCATTCTTCGGGTACATCTTTAAAAAATGTTTTATTTAAGAAATCTGAACTACAGCTAGAATTTCCACCACCAACAACTAATTTAATTTAATCAATTTAAGTCATTTTCTAATCACCTGAATTGGAATCTGCTGTCTATGAATGCTGTGAGTCACCACACGCTTATCTGGACTAAGTTTTTAAGTACAAAATATTGCAAGCACTGTTAAAAAGCACACACTTAATGTAGGATACCAGCACATGTAACTGGATTCTGTTATCCTTGTTATTTTTGAATATGACTCACTGTTACAAAAATATTTAACAAATAAAAATGTGATGATTTACTCTTTGAAATAACAATAAATATGTTCAAACTTTCAAATTAGTTAACTAAAGATGATGTCAAATTATGAATCTTTTGTTGTGGAGTATGTCAGATTTGCCGATTGCAGTCGTTGATGTCATTGCTGCAACATGTCAGATTACATGACTATATATTGGTGCTCAGTTGATAAAACTGACATGGGCTGCAGTCTTCCAGCATAGTCATGCACTCCACTTTCTCTGAACGCCACTGTTTTAAGGTTTAACATATGCTTTGAATTCAGTAGCAATCTCATCCTTTATTTCTTAATAGTTTTTCTAAGCATTATGGTAATGGGTCCTCTAGGCTAAGAATTATTGGACTTGAGGAAGCATAAGATGTAGTTTTGTTGCTGGAATGAAGCCTGTGAATACAGAGTAATTGAGCTGAGCTTAAAAGAGAGAATATTTGGAAACTGACTTTCACATTACAAATGGAGTAAAAAGCAAAAAAAAAAAAAAAAAAGAAATCAGGAATTTGAGGAGTTGTCCTGTGCATTGAGAGAAAAGGCAAATGGATATTTTGTCTTGCTGAATACTAACTGGAACAAAACAGGCCTGTACGAACTGGAATCTGAGTGGGGAAAAAATGTTGATAGAGATGTGTGCCTACCACTGAAATTAAAATAATATTTTAATGAATTCTAACCTTCTCATTTTGTCCTTTAATTATAATGAGATCTAACCTTCTCATTTTGTCCTTTAATTAAAACAGATACTCCATGTATGATTCAGTCAGCAGCACCATTCTAACCCAGATCTCAGTGTGGCAAACTCCAGGCAACAACTGCTGCCCTCAAGGGGCAATCAAACTGGCATATTAACTTAAATATGCTGTGCCTATTGTCTAAGCAGTGTAAGATCACACTGTAACTGTGTAAAAGATTCTGATATTTGTGAAACAATATTATCACCATATACAGTGGAACCTCGGTTCACGAACGTCTCAGTACATGTACAAATCGGTTTACAACCAAAAAATTCGCCAAACTTTTGCCTCGGTTCACGACCACACACTTGGTATACGAACAAGCCAGATTCCCTTTCGGTTTGTGTGCGCCGATGATTTCCGCACGTGTTGCATTGTTCTCGGTCAGACGTGCGTGCTTGCACGTGTGTGCGTGCATGCTTTCGCTGTGAACTCTTTGTGCTCTATTTCATTTCCCTTCCGGTTCGTACACGCCGATTACTGTATTTAAGCACGTGTTCAGCCTCTCCTTGTTCACTGTTCTCAGTCAGACGTGCGTGCTTTACCTGTGAACTCTTTGTGCTCTACAGTATTTTGTGTGCTTTTGCAGTTAACCATGGCTTCCAAGCATGTAAAGAGTGGTGAGAAGAAAGTTTTGCAGAAAATTAAAATCGAAGTAAAGAAAGAAATTATTGAAAAGTATGAGCGTGGCGTTCATGTTACTGATCTTGTCAAAATGTCAAAATGTACGATTTCAACTATTCTAAAGCAGAAAGAATCTATTAAAGCAGCTGATGTTGCAAAAGGAGTTACAGCGTTAACCAGGCAGAGGCCTCAAGTGCTGGAAGAGGTGGAAAAACTGTTGTTAGTGTGGCTGAATGAGAAGCATCTTGCAGGGGATAGCGTAAGTGAGGCGATGTTATGCGAGAAAGCCAGGAAGATTCATGGCGATTTGCTGCAAAACTATCCTTCTATGAGTGGCAAAAGTGAGGAATTTAAAGCCAGTAGAGGATGGTTTGAAAAGTTTCGCAAGAGAAGTGGCATTCATAGTGTGGTAAGGCATGGAGAGGCTGCTAGAAAGAATTTGTGAAAAATTTCACAAAATTAGTGGAGGACGAAGGCTACATCCCGCAACAAGTCTTCAACTGCGACAAGACTGGATTGTTCTGGAAGAGGATGCCAAAGAGGACCTACATTACCCAGGAAGAGAAGGCTATGCCCGGCCATAAACCAATGAAGGACAGGTTAACCGTTTTGCTGTGTGCTAACGCTAGTGGCGACGTAAAAATCAAGCCGCTACTTGTTTACCAATTTGAGAACCCTTGTGCTTTCAAGCAGCATAATGTAAACAAGGCCAGACTGCCTGTTATGTAGAGGGCAAATACGAAGGGGTGGATCACAAGGACCTTGTTTTTGGAATGGCTGCATGAGGCTTTCACTCCCGCCGTGAAGCGATATCTCGAAGAGAATAACCTGCCTAAAAAATGCCTTCTTCTGATGGACAATGCACTGGCACACCCTCCAAATTTGGTTGACAATATGGTCGAGGAGTATGACTTTATTAAGGTCGTGTTCGTCCCCCCCCAACACAACTCCTGTTCTGCAGCCCATGAACCAGCAGGTTTTTTCAAATTTTAAGAAGCTGTACACCAAAGGACTATTTGGCAGGTGTTTCAATGTGACCGAGGAGACGTCTTTGATAATGAAAGAGTTCTGGAAGAACCATTTTAATATCGTTCATTGCATCGGCCTCATTGATAAAGCCTGGGAAGATGTCACACACCGGACCTTGATCTCGGCCTGGAAGAAACTTTGGCCTGAATGCGTTCCTGAACAAGTTTTAGAAAGCTTTGAGCCTCCTGTTGTGGATGAGATTGTGTCCATGGGCAAGAGCATGGGTCTTGAAGTGGACAATGAGGACACCGAGGAGCTGGTCCTGGATCACAAGGAGGAGCTGACAACGGAGGAACTCGCTGAACTCCAGCAGGAGCAGCTTAGGTTGCTCACCGAGGAGCAGTCCTCCATGGAAGAAGAGGAAAGGGCGGTTATAAAAAGTGATGCTATAAAAGCCATCATGGAAAAATGGTACGAGTGCCAGGATTTTTTCGAAAAAAACCACCCTGACAAAGCGGTTATGAACAGAGTGATAAACATGATGAAAGACAATGTCGTCTCACATTTCCGAAAAATTTTAATGCGTAGGAAAAGGCAAGTCACATTAGACCGCTATTTTGTGTAGTCTGATCCACCAGCTAAACAGCTAAAAACACCAGAAACCCAAAAAATCACAGAAAAAACTGAAGGAGAACATCCCTCCATCGCGGAGCCGGACTCTCCCTCAAAACTGTAACCTCCTCTCCAATCAGTTCCTCCTCACTTCCTTCATGTCAGAACTCGACTCATCCAAGGTGAGTTTTCTTGGTGGTTTGTGGTTAGTTTTTGTATTACAGATTTTTCAAATGTCCATTTTTCAGATCGTAGCGTGAATTGTTGCAATGTTACTTTTCTTGGTTGTTTATTAAATTTCTAATTTTTCAAATGTTCATTTTTTTCCCCTGTGCTTAAAACTCACAGAGTGAGTTAAACAGAGTGTTTACAGCAATCGGGTTGTTAGGCTACAGTATAGCGCAAACTTTTGCAATGTTAGTTTTCTCTGTTGTTCAAGGTTTTCTCAGTGTTGTTCAATGTATTTACATTTAGTTTACTATTACGCTGTGCATTCTATGGTTTAATTAACTACATTTGTGCTTAAAAACTTAAAAAAATATATATATTTAGATAGACAGTTCGTATGGTCTGGAACAGATTAATTGTATGTACATACAATCCTATGGGGGAAATTGCTTCAGTCCATGACCAAATCGGTTTACGACGAGAGTTTTGGAACGAATTATGGTCGTGAACCGAGGTTCCACTGTACTGTATTCATTATATACAACAGCCAGTTGGAAAACTACAGTAAAAGTTAACTAAAATCTTGCAGTGATAAAACATTTATTAACTCTTTGAGAGCTGAATATTTTTTTGGCAGTTGGCACAAATGCGCAGCTGCCAGCCGTCGAGCTGTCTTCACACATGTATAAAGAGAATTTTCATGTTTATAATAAAGTTTACTGATATTCTAGGGAGTGAAGAGAATAAAACTAAATAAAATCATGATGTAAATGTACTGCAAGCCAATAATGCTTTCTATTTCATCTGTTATGTAGTTAATTTTGCTAGATATGCTTTTTTGCCAAAATGAGAAAGCCGAGATAAAATGGGTAGTAAACAGAATAATATCCTTAGGTATATGCAATATGAAGTGAACAAAAAAAGAAAGAAAAAAAAAACCCACTGCATCTAGAAAGTTATCACTTATAAAATTGTGCTTTGGAACACAGTACCTTCCCTGTCTTGTGGCTGTGGTCCAATAATAACTGTGTTGAAACAGACAGAGTGCCTTGTAGATGGAAGAGGGTTGTTATCCCAGTCCATTTCAAAGTTAGTGTTTGATGGCACATGCTCTTAATAGACTTGCTCACTAACCAAAACCATTGTTTTAAAATTAAGAAAAAAAAATGTAAATGTGGCTTTATATGACTACTGTTATACTGCAACTCTGGTTAAGATTCTGCATAGAGGTCTTCAGGTACTGTAAATGAAAATATGTTCACCCACAAGAGGTCCACAATATAATCCTTCGTTTAAATTTGATTTCAGATAAAAATATTGAGCATTATGTGTACTGGAAGCTAATCTTGCTACCACTCTGAGAAATTGAAGGTTATGTCAACATGTCATTTGACAATTAAATAAAAGTATACAGGGCGGCACGGGGGCACAGTGGGTAGTGCTGCTGCCTCGCAGTTAGGAGACCCGGGTTCACTTCCCGGGTCCTCCCTGCATGGAGTTTGCATGTTCTCCCTGTGTCTGCGTGGGTTTCCTCCGGGTACACACGTTTCCTCCCACCGTCCAAAGACATACAGGTTAGGTGCATTGGCGATTCTAAATTGGCCCTAGTGTGTGCTTGGTGTGTGTGTGCACGCCCTGCCCAGGGTTTGTTTCCTGCCTTGCGCCCTGTGTTGGCTGAGATTGGCTCCAGCTGACCCCCGTGACCCTGTAGCTAGGATATAGCGGGTTGGATAATGGACGGATGGATAAAAGTATACTCATCTTTTTTGATATAAATGGTGTCTGTCCTTCGACAGTGAAAATTAAAGAGGTATATATACACTAAACATCAACAACAATTCAATGGCTATTGTAGCCCTCGCGAATAATATGATAAACAGGGGGATCATCAAATAGATTTGACCTTGGGTCAAAATCTAGCACAGCAAAAACTAGGCTGGGCTGGGCACCAGACAGATTAGTGCCACATATTACCCTCCACACAAATCTACAAAAACCTCCAACTTTTACAGGCAAATTTACTGAATCACATACAGTACATCGCTACATATCCCCATATTATTACAGGAGACCACACAAGTGGTAGCAACTAATAATGTTATAAAGATAATTCAAAGATGATTCATTCAATGTTGATTTAATATTTCTGCATATCAATTAAAAGGCCTGATCATTAAATTGAGTTGAGTAAATGTTTAAACAGTAACAGTTACTAACACCTTCCTAAGTCATTCTCCTACTATGATATCCTGAACAGTGTCAAATTGTGTTTCACTTTGTTTCATCATGACTATCTCTAAAACACTTAGAAATGATGTGTAGATGTATAATAGTATTGTTTTTTTATCTTTTCAAAAAAGAGTTTTGTTTTTGGTACAAAAATGTAGCGTCATCAGTTATTGTCATTTCAGTTTCTATCATGTGTACACAGAGCAATGAAATTCTAATCTGCATGTTAGACCAACATGTAAGCAGGCCGTCACTACCCTTGTCTGGATCTCACTGTATATAATTTCCATTCATTTTCTCAGCCTGTTTATAAAATAACATCACTAAAAAGGGCGTTTGCAGTTTTAGAAATTTTGGGGGGGTTGGTGGTTGGCAGAAAAGAATATTGTTATATAAGGATTTACCAACACTCTATACAACTTTTGGATCAATACATTTACCAGAAAAAGGTCTAGATGAAAATAAATGGTAAAAAATTGGGTTTTGGAAATTTAACATGGATAAACAGAACCTCGCTAAGACAAAATGATGTACCCAAATTAGTTCCGAAGAAAAACACTGCAGCTGCAGTATTAGATGAAATCTCACTTTGGCCAGTACAAAACTTACTATCCCATAAATCAGAGCAAACTGCTGTTGCTGCAATCCCCATGCTGGTATTGATTTTCAGGTTACCTCACTCCATTAAAAAACCTCCCCCCATAACACCATACAAAAGTATATTTTACATAGGACACACATTCAAAATTTTGCAGAAATCTGTTAGCTGTTTTAACATGATTGGCGAACAAACAGACAAACAATCAGCTTACGATTTTATTTATATAGATATGACCTAATATATAAATATTAGGTCATAATTTGTAATACATACAAAAGAAATACAACACACTAATCTTGTATAAAATGCTTAAATGAAATGTGTCAGCTTTAATTTTATGACTTTTAGTTATCAGTTTATTTTCTGCTCATTTAAATTTTACAGTAACTGACAATTTAAGCAAGAGTGCCCAACCTTTTGCAAGACACAGTATGAACAAATTACTAAATGTTGCTCAATGTTCTATTATCACTATCAGTCTGTCAATTCACTACATTGATTTAGACTGGAACCTGTCAAAGCTATCAAAATGCCTTCTGATAAATTTTTCTGAAGCTGAGTACATACTCAACTTGGAAAATACAATATTTTCAGAATACACTTCACTTAATCTATATCAGCAACCTAACTAGAACTTGCAAAAAATAAACTTTAGAACATAAAAATTCTACAGAGACTAAAAGGGTGGTGGATTAACTGTAAACCAGAAATGCTAAGTGTAACACAATTTTGGTATGCCAATTTGAATTACAAAATCCTAAAAAACTTGTATAATTTTATCAAATTATGTACATTAAGCATTTGATCCTTCATACCTGTGATTGGCTCCAATTAAAACAAGTTTTGTTGATTTTTTGGTGTAAACACCCAGTCCAACTTGAGCCATTATGTAGCAGAAATGGGCAGCATCTATGAGTCCCTTTGAAGCTGAAAAGAGGTTATTAAGATTAGAAATATTTTTAAAAACTGATTATTTAACAAAAACAAGTTTAAATTCTGAATACATGCTCATACATTCAGGACAATAATTTCCTGGTACACAAATGTTCAAAGGAATGTGACTTTAATGAAGTGGGGGCACTTGTGTGCATCAATGACTTTTTGAGTGAGGATGATTAATGATAAGAGAATTTTGTTTTCCTGGTGAGGTCACCAATGACAAACTGGTCAGTAGGTTGGGACTACATAAACAAAAATCTAACATTAACACTATCCTGATGGCTCTTTCCAGATTATTAGGACTAAGCTGAAATAGGCATACCACAATCTATTCTTAGAGCCAGATATAGTGATAGTGTTTGACCCAAATAGCCTAGTCAACTCAGTCTAGCCATGTAAAGCAGCTATATGGGATCATCACTTGAGGGTGCCTTGGTCTTGTAACGGGTATACACAAACTTGGTACCAGAAAATGACCCTTGGCACATGCAACATAACTTCACTGGCCAAAAGGTTACCAAAGGACATGCAGGAGGTAGAATAAGATTTTCATATAGTCAAACTCATTTCTACATACCGCACTGAATTTGTACCTGTGAATGAAAAGGTCCTCTCGATGTAACTTTTGAGTGGCAACAAGGAAAATGTCTGAACGTCTGATCTAAGGTTGAGTTGTGAACTGTTTTATGGTTTCTGTGCTTGTTTAGATTGACCATGATTAGCAACTATTTTGAAAGGGGTCATGCAAAAGATAAAAGATCAACTTTGAAGTCCTGTCAAATGATGTGAAGCACTTTTTTGTGGACACTGGGTAAACAGAGATGCTGTTACATCACTCTGTTCACTACTTGATGATTAACTGGATCTGATGGGTTGGAGTGACTGCTAAACATACCTGGTAAATGTGTGTCTGTTGAGAATGATTTCAATTCTTGGCTTCTGACTTGCTATTCCAGGATGCTTTGCTGACATACTCAATGTGTACTGTGTGCAGATGTCATCCCTGCTTCTGGACTGCACTGAATGGTGCTGTGTTTAAACTTGATTAAAATACAGTATTTGCTCCAAAATGTCATTTTTGGTTGCCACAAAAAAACAAAACAAAAAAAAAAAAACAACACACACACACACAGGTAGAACCCTCTTCTGACTTTTTTCTCTTTATAAAGGTTTTTGCTACTTTTTCAACTACTCAGGAGCAAGAAGAAGTGCTAGTGTGTTTGGAGTGTTTGTATCTTGGCAGTGTACAAGGGCAGTAAACTTCAGCGGTATGTAAATAATTGGCCATAAGTGAGTGGGCTTCAGAGTAAAGAAGGAAGTACAATGTTACCATTTTACTCAGGGACATTGCCCACAAACTAGCAAGCATTGCTACTAGAAGGATGGGTAAACAGCACATTAAAAAAGGAGGGGTTTAAACAGAGTATTTATAGTTTTGTTGGGTTATAAAAAAAAAGGAAGCAGTGAATGCAGTGCTTCATTATGAAAGAGACATGGTTAAGGAAAAGTCTGGTAAGAGATAAAAACACTTTTACCAGGCAGCTTAAAGTGAGCCAGTAGCAGAGGGAAGAAAACATTTAGTAGTGAGACCACCTTAAAACAGGTAATACGAGGGACCATGGAGAGGGATGAAAAGTATTAACAAGATCCTGTAGTCTGTTTAAATATGAATTAATTATTAGTTTATTTTCAAAGGGCTTAACTGTTAACCAAACGAATTTTAATCATGAGGCAACTAAAATGAAAGTCCTGCATGATGCTGGAATTTTTGGAAGATTGCTGTGACAAAGTCTGCTTCCAACATCTTAAAACTGTGGGCAATGCCAGCTTATCCAAAACCTTTTGCTTAGGGTTGCTTGAGAAGGAGGTGGTTAGCCTGCATTTTTGTTATAAATGGGCCACAGTCAGACGTCACTGCAAGGCAAGAGGTGCACACTGCCTATGTGGTATCATCCCCAGAGTTTGAAGTTTCCAGTCATTTTAAGGACTCGCTATAATTGGACGATGGTTCTGATAACTCTTGAGGTGATAGGTAGGGATGGGAAGCCCCAATGGGTCACCACAAAACCTGTCCCCAGAAAGAGTAAAGCAGTGATAGTGGGGGGCTCAGTCATTAGGGTGACTGATACGCAAGTGTGCTCCAGAGACAGAGAGATTTGTACAGAGAGAGATGGAAGGAACTAAGGGAGTAATAATTATTCCGTAATCACCCTGCCCATTCCCAACAATTTAGAAGTTAATTTTAATTACTGACTCACCAAGCGTGTCTCCCATAGTAATAATTGTCCGGGAATCAAGGTCAACAGTATTGGCGAGATTGGACAATACCATTGCTAGATGAGGCCTCCAGTCCCCCCACTTTTCATCTCCACAACACTATAAAAAGGATTCATATAAATAATGCATATTTAGTTGTCACCATTATCTGTTTCTTAGTAAGAAAATAGAACATTAACACATAAAATACACAATACAACTCTAGAATCCTGTTACAGCTGTTTGAACTTTGCTTAAAAAGCTAACTGGTTCAAATAATGTAAGGCAATAAACTTGATAACTGGCAAAAAGCAAAAGCACAATTTTTGATATGTAATGATTCATAACGAACACTTGTCTGAACAAATTTTCCTGACCTCAAAGAACTTTTCACATTAATACAGAAGCACACATATTTAATTAAATTTTAGAGTCAAATTTTATTATTAATAAATAACTAGATCACATACTATTATTGATAATTTAAAATTAATGTGACTAAGCATGAAATACCTAAAACCCCAACTGTCTGTCCGTATGTCACCCTTTCTTTTGTTATAGCTACTGTAGTAATCCATTAGAAATTACACAGAGACAAAGGGTAAAGTAATTAAAAAGCCATATACACACTTATTAAAAAAGAGCAATTGGAGTACTAACTGTTGCCGCTGCAGGCATCCTCCCGGACATCAACTGATATACTGTCTGCAAAGGATCATTAATAGGGAGGCTGTTAGCAAATCTACAAAGAAAAAAGGGGCAGAAAGTATATCAGAAGAAGTGCAAAGTATCTCAGTAAATAAAAAAATAAAATTCTAAGGATAATCAAATCTACTGTCATCACCCAAAAGATCTGCTACCTTGTCATAACCCTTGCGTGAGTCCTGCTGTCCATTTTGCTAGCTAATAAAAGGGCATGTCCCCAAAGTCCATGTTTCATGGCAGACTCCAATGCATCCTTTAAAGTTAAAACAAAAATAATAAACTCAGACTAAGCAGCATGATAAGAAGACAAAAATAAAGAAAGAGAATTGAACCAGGCTTAAAATACAGGTCATTTAAACAGTCCTTAATCCACATTACTGTAAAGACAAGACAACAAGTTATGCTGGATGTACCCTATATTATAGCTATAGAAACATTACTGCTGTTAAAAAGAGGTTATTTGTGAGTGATTATGTACAGTAGTCTCCTTATCATTATGTTTACCCATGGAAAATTGAGTCAAAAAAACAATTTTTTTTCAACAGTAAAAATTTTTATTTTGTGTAATAGAAACATGAAGATAAAAAAAACATCAACATAAATACAGCAGAAAAGGTATGCAGATTCAGTATACGTTCTGTTATAGGTGTGATATATCTTAAAACAGTCACCAATGCACGGCCTGGAGAGTAGAAGCATGTTTCTTTGTGCAGTTTCTTGCCTGACTCATCATGCTTTGAGAAACAACCAACCACCAGGGAGTTTTATTGTCAGTGTCAATGTCTGAACAATTCACATCATCGACACTATCTCTCAATTCAAGCAGTGGCTCTTTCACAGTTTGTACTGAAACAGACCGCGGGGCTTTTCATTTGGATGCCACTGTACTACTGGTTCAAAGTGTCGTTCCACTTATGAATATTGAGTTACCATAGACTTACCATAAAGTCGCAGAACGTATAGAAATATTCATGATTTTTTGCATTATGGTGTTATTTTATCCAAAAGATGCAGCAGAATACTGTCCCAAGAGTTATTTGGGCTTAAAACTGTAAAGCAGATCATTATATGTCACTCTGAGTCTGACTCGAAGCTTAACCATAATAACATAGAATTCTGAGCACAAGTCACAGAGTTAATAAAAAAAAACAATTCAGGACAGATAGGGCCACTGTTGGTTCTGATTTCATCAAGGAAATTGGTAACTTAATCAGTTTAAATTATAGCATAAAGAAGATGGCAATAAAAAAATTAAGGAGACATCAAAAGACAACAAAACAGTATGCACTTAGTACATAAAAAAAATATTTTTGAGATGTATGAAATGTTATGTTTCAGTATTCTAAATGTTATTATTATTATTTTACAGTTATAACATTTCTTTAAAAATAATATATTTTAATGTGTCAAAAAAATTTAATAGTGTGAACACCATAAATTGTTTAGAACAATGAAGGATATATTTTCCATGATTACAGATCATTTTACAGTAATAAACAATTTTTGATATTATGTAAGCAGTGTTGAAAGACATTCTTCTGCATATAGTTTTGTATATGAAACAGAAATAAGATCAAGATAAAAAAGGAATCACACCTGTAAATATGCAGAAAAGAAAGCAAAATATCCTCCCAAACCAGTAAACTAAAACAATTAGTCTTCTGGGAAATTTCATAAATTTAAATGTCTTGCATTTAATGAAAAAAGTGATTATATACAAACCTTATTTTAGTATTTTTTCATATTTTTTTCCTTCCCAAATTTATACTTTGTTTTGTGTTTTATTTTTTAAAACTGACATCACTTCTATTAAATAAGAATGCTTGCAAGTTCTATTCTTCTTGTGATTATTTTACAAAATAGGTTTACAGCCTCCTGCAAAGTTGTAATGAGTGTTGATTAGATCAAGTGATTGCAGATTGTACTCACTAATTCTCCAGAGCATGCAAGTGTTTAGCCTTCTAAGACGAGAGATATACTCAACACTATGTGAAGCGTGCGTTTAACACTAGTGTAAGAGCCAATCTTAGAAAGTTAAAGTTTTGAGTTAAACTCATATTAATGTTTGCTTAATTTGAATAGAATATAAATTTCTTTCATAGTCATAACTTATGGTATAGTCTTTCCCCCCTATAAGTTAGCAAGAGATAGAACCTTCTTATTGTAACTGAGAAACAGTGTGATAATAAGCTCAGTTGTTGTTTAGAACAGGACCCAGTAAAGAGGGACTTGATAAACCCATTTTAAGTTTAGAAATGGGATAAGCATACATTTTTCTGACCGTTTTGAAATAGTTCAGAAATTATAAGTGTTTAGTTACGATTTTAGATGTAACAAGATTAAGCTTAAAACTAAATTTTTCTTATTATAATTTTTCCTTTTTTTGCTATTTTAATTTTCCTTTTTGTGTGAACTGTTTTACTTTGAAACTTAACTAAACTTTTAAAAAACAAAGATATTTTGTCTGTGGAATCATTTCTGCGCGTCAGGCTTTTGTTGAATCCCATTTTTTTGAGTTAGAGCTGCAGAATTTTGGAAACTTTGGGAAAACGCAGCTACATTTTTGTCAGAAAACTTTGCCATCTGAAGGCCTTGAATGTGAATTGGAATCTACCATCAGAACGGAGGACACTTCTACTCCAGAACTCGTCAACGAAGAAAAAGAACTGAATCATTCAGAAGGTACCGTGCTCCTATCTTCTACCTCTGCGTTATCGTAAATGATAGCAAGGTCGCCGTATCTGAACTTGAGAACTTGAAGATTTTAAGAGACTGTGATATTATAAAGACATTGTGGATTATCGCTTGTGTTTTTGTCTGAGTCTTTGAAGCCTCGCTATAAGGAAGTATCTGCTTTTTTGGAACATTCCTACTGTGACGTTTGTTGCCGTCAGGAGAACCAGCTGTCAGTCCTTTGAGCTGTTGTCATGGCAATGTCTAAGCATAACTCAAGTGAAGTTAGTAGTGATTTGAGTATGGACTCTAAGCCAGAGAATGTAATCGGAGATCTTAAAGGTCACATAAGTAAGAGGAAAGATAAACTTTCTGTGCTTATAGCTGAAACAGAAAGTCTTAAAGATACACCAGAAAATCATTCAGAAGTAGCAGAGAGACTTGAAATTTTTTGCGAGACACATAGTGAGACAGAGGAGTTGCATCAAAGGCTGATATCAACACTAAGTAAAGAAGGTGCGATTAAGAAACAGAAAACGACATTCGCTGAAAGCTCTAAGAATTGGAACGAATTTATTAATGTTACAAAGCTATGGCTGAAAGATGCAAATAGACTTAACACACACATCCGACGAACAGCTAGTTAATCAATTCGAAGAGATGCAATTACAAGAACGTAATCGCTCAAAGTCAAAGGTACGAAAGGCTTCTCCGCAGTTAAAGCGTGCTTTGGATATTAAATGTGACCTTTTAGCCCAGAGAAGCGCTTCAGCAGCACCATCACCTTCTTCGACAGTCACACTTGAACACACAGAACTTAATAAAATCCTACAAAGGTCAGAAGAACTAGTTGGAAAGGCAGGAACGACAAGTAATTACCACAGGGGCCCGTTCGCAGACTTACAAACAAGATTTTGTCGAAGTGCTCATACAAAATCAAACCGAAAGCCAAAAAGCAGTTGCTGAAGCTAACAGACTGTTAAGCTCAGCAGTGGGAGAAACGAGATAAACCCCCAGCTCCACGTACAGACGTACCAATATTTAATGGTGATCCCTTGACATATTCATCATTCATTAGAGCCTTTGATTATGCCGTAGACAAAGTGTTTGAAAATGAACAAGATAAACTACATTTTCTAGAACAATACACTCGCCCTCAAGAGCTCATTCAATCCTGTCTCGGACTTGCGCCAAAGGAAGGTTATTAAGAGGCACGACACCTGCTCAAAACCTACTATGGAGATAGCAGACAGATATTTACAGCACACATTAAAAAAATTATGAACTGGCCTCAGATAAAGTCAGCAGAAGATGGAGGAGCATTGGTAGATTTAGCTCTCTTCCTCAGTCGTTGTATAAATGATACAGGAGAAAATCTACATATTGTCGTCTCAAAGCTTCCATATGAACTGAAACGAGAGTGGTTATCAGTAGCCTGCTGTACTGAGAGAGAAGAAAAAAAGAGACGTAAAATTTAAAGATTTAATAAATTTCTTACACACACAAGCTCAGAACGCCTCTCATTCAATACATAGTACAGCAACACAAAGTTACATCTACATAGAAAAAGAAGAGAGGAATGACAAAAGAAAGCCTTCTATGAACTTTAGCCAGAAAAGGGGAAGTACTTTCGCTACAAACATCACTGAAACTGATGAAAAAGAAACTCCGGACACCTTAATCAAGAGGTCCTCCATAGACACTTCTGCCTTTAAAAAGCCTTGTGTATTTTGCAGTGGTCAGCATATCCTTGCTGAATGTAGTAAAATCAAAGAACTGCCACATAAAGAAAGAATTGACTTTTTAAAATCTAAAGGTTTATGTTTTCGCTGTCTCAAACAGGGGCACCTTGGTAAGAATTGCAAAGAAAGAATGAAATGCCAGACATGTTCTTTTCAGCACCCAGACATCCTGCACATCAAAAAGGAAAGTGGAGCAACATCTAAATCTACAGTTAGTGTGGCGACATCTATTGACAAGGAAACAGAGACTGGAACTTGTGCCTTTACTGGGGCCAGAGAAGAATGTGCACTACAAGTAGTTCCTGTTAAGGTAAAATATAAGAAAGGCGAAAGGTATGTAGAAACATATGCCTTTATAGACCAAGGCAGTACAGTAACAATTTGTACTGAAAGGCTCCAGAGACAATTAAACCTTCAAGGGAGAAGAACACAAGTATTTATCAAAACTATGAATAACTATGATGATGATTCAAAAGTGCTAACCCAATGTTCTGTCTTATCAGATTTACAAGATGATCACACAAGATGGAATACTAAGAGTTGGAGGAAGACTCTGCAAAGCTGCAATGCCCGAAGAAGCTAAAGATCCTGCAATTCTATACAAGCATTCACATGTTGCTACTCTCATATTGCAACACATTAATAAACGACTTGGACATTGTGGGTGCAACTATGTGCTTGCACAGCTACGCCAAAAATACTGGCTACCTCAAGTGAATTCAGCAAAATAATTTCAAAGTGCACAACGTGCAGAAAATACAATGCGAAAGTAGGTGATCAAAAAATGGCAGATTTGCCAGAAGATCGCCTAGCACCAAACCAACCACCATTTACAAATGTTGGAGTCGATTATTTTGGCCCCTTCCTAGTCAAAAGAGGAAGAAGCCTAGTCAAGAGGTATGGAGTAATCTTCACATGTTTAACAACCAGAGCTGTGCACATAGAGATCGCACATAGCTTTGACACTGATTCTTGTATCCAAGCCATACTCCGATTTACGGATAGAAGAGGACAAGTTAAATTCATGCGCTCAGACAATGGAACAAATTTTGTTGGAGCAGAAAGACAGCTAAGAGAAGCTATTAAAAAATTGGAACACAAAAAAATCAGCAACGCTATGATGCAAGAACAAATCAAATGGATTTTCAATACACCATCAGCTTCTCATCAAGGTGGAGTGTGGGAAAGACAAATCAGAAGCATAAGAAAGATCTTAAATTCAACACTAAACCAACAAACACTCGATGATGAAAACCTTCCTACAATGATGTGTAGAGTGGAATCAATACTCAATAACAGACCCCTTACAAAGACATCAGATGACCCAAATGATTTGGAACCACTCACAACCAATCACTTGTTGTTACTGAAGACAAAACGTGAAATATCACCCGAACTCGTTTCAGAAAATGAACCATACCCAAGATGACGCTGGAAACAAATTCAATACATGGCTGATTTGTTTTGGAAAAGATGGACAAAAGAGTATTTGCCAATACTTCAAGAACGTCAAAAATGGCTTGCACCAAGAAGAAATTTTGAACCAGGGGACGTTGTTTTAATTGTAGATAAAGCTACACCTCACAATTCCTGGGTAATGGGTTGAGTCATCAAGACAATGCCAGATGCCAAAGGCACAGTCAGAAGAGTTTGTGTGCAGACCAAAACCAGCACACTTGACAGACCTGTGAATAAACTGTGCCTGCTTCAAGAAACAGCCAATGATTGAAATATTAAATTTTTTAAAATGTTTGTTTGCAGTGTTATTGCTAATGATTTGAAAAGATAGTTAATATATAGTTAATATAAAAGTAATTGGCTCATATTGAAGTATAGTAATTGTCTCCGCTCCTGCATAGCCAATTAGGGGCCGAAATGTAAGAGCCAATCTTAGAAAGTTAAAGTTTTAAGTTAAACTCATATTAATGTTTGCTTAATTTGAATAGAATATAAATTTCTTTCATAGTCATAACTTATGGTATAGTCTTTCCCCCCTATAAGTTGGCAAGAGATAGAACCTTCTTATTGTAACTGAGAAACAGTGTGATAATAAGCTCAGTTGTTGTTTAGAACAGGTCCCAGTAAAGAGGGACTTGATAAAACCATTTTAAGTTTAGAAATGGGATAAGCATACAGTTTTCTGACTGTTTTGAAATGGTTCAGAAATTATAAGTGTTTACTAATGATTTTAGATGTAACAAGATTAAGCTTAGAACTAAATTTTTCTTATTATAATTTTTCTTTTTGTTTTTGCTATTTTAATTTTCCTTTTTGTGTGAACTGTTTTACTTTGAAACTTAACTAAACTTTTAAAAAACGAAGATATTTTGTCTGTGGAATCATTTCTGCGCGTCAGGCTTTTGTTGAATCCCATTTTTTTGAGTTAGAGCTGCAGAATTTTGGAAACTTTGGGAAAACGCAGCTACAACTAGAATTACCAACGCTTACGAAAAAACTTGTAAATCTGCTTGAACCTCTCCATTCTGCGTCTTTTGTCTTGTAAATGTGTCGATTAGCAAAAGCAGCAAGTAGCCTGCTATACCATTCCCCACCCACTGCCGCTGAAAGTGTAAAAACCTCTCCCAACTCAAGCCTTGTTTATCAGGGAGTGAAGTAGTACCTAGAGCTGTATAGGTTAAAAAAATATGTCTTTATTTGGAACACATGCATTTCACGTGTGTTCCGTGTCTACAAAGATCTATGTAAGTGTAGGATGACAGGAAATGCAAGAAATATTGAACACATACCTAAAAGACAAACTTTTTCCATGTTTTAGTACTAACAGCAAAATGTAGACATGAACTGCATAATGTGTGAAAACTGAAGTCCAAATATCAAATAAGCACTTTCACAAAAGGTATAAATATAACAGAACAAGTGCACTATTATTCAAGACTATAACCGAATAGTTATAGTGTTAAGGATGCTTCTGCTACACAAGCATTGTACTGTCTATACTTGAGCGCATACTTTAAATAAATCTGGAGGATTCCACCAGGTGACATTGGGAGGCATCATCATGGTGATAAAACAACATCTTGTGAGCTGAGGAACAAAGATATTAAAAATACAAATTCT
This sequence comes from Erpetoichthys calabaricus, assembly GCF_900747795.2. Lineage (NCBI taxonomy): Eukaryota > Metazoa > Chordata > Cladistia > Polypteriformes > Polypteridae > Erpetoichthys > Erpetoichthys calabaricus. Next base: position 136,143,935 of record NC_041402.2, on the reverse strand, counting down.
TTGCATTCTGATGCTGTTGCAAAAGCGTAAAAAAAAAAAAAAAAAGATGGTAACAACGATACAAATGTTATGCGTGCCCTTTAAATACATCACTTCATTATGTTAGGGAATACACTTTTATTGCCTATGTGAGAAATGGATGAAGAAAAGCACATTCGCATGTCAGCATTTAAGCTTGATGATTTGCTTCACTGCAATCTGCAAACACAGATTGATCGTTTTGGGGCTGCAATGTGGCTTGCTGTCACATGTTGATAAAAATAACGATGCTGACATCATGTACCAAAACTTGACAACACACGGCACACATATTTTTGTTGGTTCTCCAACTCTTGCATGCATCGCATTAATACCCAACAACGTTTTCAGAGCATTCGTCAAAAAAGCGCTAGAAACATGTGGCAGCCATGATGCATGCGCATACGCTTTCTGAGTATGAAGTATAAACCAGCACTAGAAGTGCTTGCTGATCTTTCACATTCAAAAGAGGTGACTACCATAGTGAAGACAATCTTAAGAAATTGGTAGATGTTGGAGTATACAAAATTAGACTTTTGCATCTGTTTGAAATAGTGCATCCAGCCATTTGTAAACTTGTGCAGTAGACTTGCATTAATGGAAAAAAATTAACAAAATGTCACATTGGATTCATATACAATATTGTGCTGTTACATCAGAAATGAATTAAAAACAAAACAATTACAGAAAAGCTAACTTTCCTTTTGAAACAATGTCTGAACATGTTTTTCTTTAATGAAAAAGATTTTTTTTTTTTTTAAACTTTTTAAAGTGTTAGTTTCTTAAAAACGGGCAATGAAAATCACTGAACGAAGGTAACTACACAAAGTGTTTGGCACCTGATTTATATGCAATGTTTATAGCTGAGCTATATGGCAAGACTGAATCATTCCTTTCTTGAGTAACTTAGCAAATAAGTGTTAATGCTCTGCTCAATGCATAATAGTGGCTAACAGACAACAGCACTTATTGATTGAATATAGACAGCTGCCTGCACTGTGTACTGCAGTAGACTTAGAATGTACAGATAGAGTGGAGGCAGTTTCCCAGCTGACAATAAACTCCCTTTATATATCCAATTAACTCCAAAGCTTTCTAGAAAATACTGTCAAGGGACTGGGCACCCAGAAGTGTGGGTGATTTAAATGGAACTACACAATTACCAGGTGGTTTGGTATTTCCAGCATCAGGAGGGAAGAAAAAAGAACCTGTATGAGGAATTTGCCTGAGAAAATGAAAGACCTAAAGTACAAGTGTTAGACAAAACTGTGCAGCTGTTGGAAGGTTAGAAGAGATTAGAGTCAGGAGACTGGAAAATGTGTGCTTGGGAAAAGGGACTGTGTCAAGTTAGCCTCAAGTTAGGAGGCCATGCAACAAAGCATGAACTGTGATCACCACCACTGTATATTAACAAGACAATAGTAAATTCTCCCAGGTGTCTAGTTGCTTGTTTGTTGTTGAGAGCACAGGAAGTGTGTCTGCCAAAAGCATTGCAACAACTGAGAGGTTAGATGACCATGGTCTTGTCTGAAAATGGTTGTAAGTAGGGCGTGACTTGCAAAAGTCACAGTCTCACGGGACTTGCTTCCAAAGGTTGTAAGTATGACGTGACTTGACCGTCTCACAGAATGTGAAAGTGTCTCTCTGTCTCTCTTCAAAAGATCACGTCTCGTCGCAGGAAAAAAGTCTTGTCTCCTCCCAAGATTTTTTTTTTTTATAATAGAGAGATATCCAGAAGACAGCAAAATGCTATTATTGGTCATTTTAAAAAGTGTATGTTTCAACCACTACTCAGCAGACTTTGCTGAGGTGTGCTTTTCATTTAAGCTGTAGATCTACAACTGGATTAGGAAGTGCAGCTCAGCAAGCAAAGACAGTAGTTTTATTGCTCAGCATCTGGGCTGGAAGATGTTAGGATGTAGGTTCAAAGTGGAATAAGGTAAATCCTGTGTAGCACAAACTACTTAACATAAAAATTACACAATGGTTAAATTCTACCATATATATTAAGGTGGGTTTAGCACTGGTTGTTTTGGGATAACGTGGAAATAACAAATATTAAAATACTACATATTTAACAAGCCCATTAGCATTATATATAATGTGCTATAATGTGGGACAGGTCCTAGCAATGAAATGTCATGAGGAAACATTATAGCTCCTTGTGCAAATCATACTAATGATTATCTAAATAAATTACCTCTCTTTTTTATTGATGAACTTGTACATCAATATAAAACTGTTCTAAACCATATCTAGATAATATATTTTCTTACCTTTTTCCTTCCAAAAAGCAACAGTTCTCTGAATCGTTCAGTTTCCTTGCCGGCATTCTCAGGGAGACTTAAAAATGTGTCAGTGAGAAGAGAAAGTTGCCCAGAGCATGAGTCATCCTCTACATGGTCCAAGGGCTCATTGTTGAAGTCAATAAGGTTAGCTTCATTTGGAGACTTCCCAGGCAGCCAAACAGATTTATGTTCACGAAGTAGCAGGTCTGCAATATCTGTCCCAACAACAGTCTGCAAAAACAAAGTTAATTTAAATTTGGATGAGGAAAATTGTGTTGCCACTTAAAACTAAAACACTGCTTATCAGATGACTTCTTTCCTTTATATAACATTATGTCAAAATGAATTCACTGCTAAAAGGAACTGCTTCCATGTTGCAGCTTAATCTCCCTTCTCCTTTGAAGGCAAAAAAAAACAAAAAAAAAACTGTACACTACTGCAATAGACACATTCCTACCAAGAAATGCAACCACACTAGCTATGATTTTGCCTTATAGTTTTCAGGTATTTTGAAAATTCATTGACAATGCCACCACCTATGAAGTAGGTTACTTTTGCATTCTGTTAATTTAAAAAAAATACGTAGCTTTTAACAAGATAAAAAAGTGAAAAAAATTATTTGCATTTAAATTTTAATTTCACTTGAACTGAAAGGGATAATGTCTGATATTGCTAATACTGTACTTTAAAATGCTGTTAAGAGGACAACATTAATCTATTGTAGGCAGTGTTTAGCAGTGGGCCAAACATTGCCAACGGAAATTCAGTTGCCAACTGGTTGATGTGTCACATCATTCTTGCGAGTTAAATTGGAAGAAATGCTGAGTGTTCTGTGTTTATGCTGCATGAGAGATAATTAAAATAAAAAATTGCTTTTTCTTTCTCCCAAAAAGGAGCAACGTTAGCGGAGTGTTTGGAAAAGTTACTTGTATTTAAAACTAGTGTCAGCATGGCGAGACGAGTCACTACCGAAAGAGCAGAAAGTAGTTGCTAAAACTGGCAAGTCCATTAGTAAATAACTGGTGTAACTGGTGTTGTTACGGCATATAGCACTCATACATTAAAGAATTAGCAATACTAGAACACAATGGCACATATCTTCATTTCTTAAGCATTTATTTTAGGTACAGGTAGGAATCTGGTTTGAAAACAGTAAAAAGAGAGTACGCAGACAAGCATCGAGTGAGCGCCGATCAGGTGCAAGCAGTGGTAAAAACAGACAATTAAATAAGTAAATAAGCAGTAGCCAATTTTCAGTAAGTAAGTTTTCTTAGTAAGAAGGAAGTAGAAAGTAAAATATTTTACTTGATAGAACATTTCGTAGCAATCAGGAAAGTTAGCACAATTAAGAAAGAGACTGCATAAGGGCTCATTAGTATGAAGGAGTACAAACAGGGTAAATGAAAAGCTACAACGTAAGGAAGCAAAAAAAAGGGATGCAAAGTTAGGAAAGCAGACATGGAAAAGTAAAGTTTAATAACTTCAAAGAAAGGCGCACAGCAAGCATCTGAAGAGAGTATTACAGGAGCTCAAGGGAGCAGAAGGTATAAAATAACTAGTAGTTTGTTAATCTATTAATTTTAATCATTTAAGTTAAATCTTATAAATGTAATAAAAAAGGGTTAAACAGTTTAGAAATTCATGCAAAGCATGCACGCTGTCTGGGGGTATCAACTGAAGAATTGGAAGATTCAAACTGTTTTCAGGTCTTTTAGGAGCTAGATGGTGCCTCCAAAAACTGTGAGGTGGTAGGCAGGCTTGAGGCAGGCCACCACCAAAACAGGCCACAGGAAGAGACAGGTTGTGATAGTGGCAGACTCAATCATTAGGTGGATTAAAGCAGTGGTCCCCAACCTTTTTGACAGCAAGGACCACTTTATTAGATTCAAATTTTTCCACGGACCGGTCGGAGGGGTTGGTTGGGGGGGGGGGATCCGGGGGGCAGGCAGTTTTATACACAGTTTACATAACATTTCTATTATTATTAAAGTTATTAAGCAGTTCGCATACGTTTGCAATCTGAGATTTTTCTTCTTTTTTTGCATATAACAAAGACATACGCTTTACATTTTCCAATCCAACAGATTGCACATCACAAACATTAACACTGCTATCTTTTTTTCGTGTCTGCCGTTTCTATAGGAGGGTGACAATGAGTTAAATTCCAATGGATGTTTTTCAAATGTTGACAAGTAATAAGCAAAAGGAATCACTGAAAACCACAGACAACAAAAACAGCAAAAAAAAAAAAAAAACAGTACGAGGAAAGTTCGAAGAAAGAGATTTTTTTACAATGTTTCTGTTTGGGGATCGTTGTGCAAACGTGCACAACTGAGCATGCGACCACAGATCTAACTGCTCTGTGGTGATTCATTCAAGCATTTCAAGGTCACTTCGTTGTAATGAAAGCATCTGTTGAATGTACTTCGTAGTAACGTGATTTCTATAGACTCATGTCATATGGGGAAACTGTCGGGACCATAAAAATTCTTTGTTGTAATAGTCTCTCACCTCGGCCTCTCTCCTCTCTCTGCACCGCTGCAAAGCCCCGCCCGCCAAGCGTTCTGAAAAGTCTGAGTGAGTCGCCATTGCCGGCAGTTCTCTCGCGGCTCGGCTGTCAGACGGCTGCGGACCGGTAGTGGGCCACGGACTGGGGGTTGAGGACCCCTGGATTAAAGCACAGGTTTGCTCTAAAGACAGAGTTTTGCACAGTATTTTGCCTTCTGGGAGCATAGGTAAGACACCTCCCTGAAAGGGTGGAATGGCTCTTGGATGGAGCAGAGGTGGATCAAGTTGTCAGTGTCCATGTTGGAACAAGCAACATACATAAAAACAGACTCAATTCTGCAATTCAAATTTGAAGTTTTATGTGCCTTGCTGAGAAGCAGAACCAACAAGGTAGTCTTCTCTGAAATTTTGCCTATGCAAACTGCCAGTCAAGGATAAGACTGAGGAGAACAGAAGGCTTAATGCATGGCCCAAATCTTGGTGTAAGATAGAAGGGTATATATAGGTTTATGGGGCATTGGGACTACTTTTGGAACACATGGGATCTGTTCTGCCATGATGGGTTACATTTGAACTAGAGGGGCACCAATGTGTTAGGGAGGCGTATGAGTAGCTTAGTTGAGGATTGTTTAAACTGGAGGTGGGGAGAAGTTTAGGACAGGCCAGGTTAGAATGGTACATGAAAAAATACTGTAAAAACAAATAAACCAAATGCATAGTAATGCAAATTCTAAAAAAAAAAAAAAAAAAGTGCAAAAGTAAACTAAGTAACAAGTTAAAAATAGATTGCCTAAATGCTAGGCATATCAGAAATAAAACAAGTGAGCTGAAGTTTTTAGGAAGGATAGGTAAAACAGAAAAGGAGGGGGTTGCAGCTTATGTAAAACAGAAATTAAATGCATATCTTCTTCAGTTGGATAATGAGCAACAAAGTTAGGATGTCCGGATTTGTCTAAAAAAAGCATTAGGGAAAGATGCCTTATTTTACAAGCGTGCCATAGACACAAAATGCAGACAGTAATTTCAATATGCACCTTTTTTAAAAGTATTAAAAAGGCACGTTTTGAGGGGTAGATTACAATCTTGGGGGACTTTAACTACCCTAATATTAACTGTGCTTACCTTGCAAATAGAAAAGTGCAACTGCACGAGTTTTTAGATGTACTTTGTGACTGAACACGTTAAAGCACCAACGTGGGGGAAAACCTGTCTAGATATAGTATTTTGTTAAAAAAAAAAAAAATACATGATTTAATTTAAGGTGTCAAGGTGATTGAATTTAAGGTGTAGAGGTGATTGAATCTATAGGGTCAAGTGACCATAATATAATACAGCTCTCCGTATTTTATTAGAGCATGAATGCAAAGACTAAAACTGTTAAGTTTAACTTTGGTGGGTTAAAATTTAAATAGATACAGCAAAGTCTAAAAAAGGACAAACTGTGCTTAGAAACAGTTGAGGAGCAGTGAAACAGGTTTAAAAATGTTTTACATATAATGCAGGCCAGGTACATCCCAAAATTTGGAACAAGTGGGAAATTTAAAAAAAAATAAGTTGAAAAAGAAGTTGCAAATGAAAAAAACAACTACATAAGGCAGATAAGTCCGACAACTCCAATGAAAATCATAGGGTGTATGAGAACAACCATTAACAGGTATATTAGGGAAAAGGCAGGTAAAGAAAGATAGCACATTTAAAATGAATTGACGATTCTTGAATGTAAAAATCTTGCAATATATGATGCCAATTTTGAGAAATTACATTTAAAATAATAAGTTTATATACTTTGTAAATGCTGAAGAAGAAGGACTGACATCTCAACTGGGGTAGGGGATGATTCCCTACACTGCTGGGAGGCCATAATGGAAGGACCACGACTGCAGGTGCAACCAAGCCCAGAGGATCCTTAATTCCTATGATAGATGCAATGAACAAATAACGGATGGACTGTAGAAGGTTTTTGATATTATGAACAATTCCTCCCTCAGCAGTATTCCCCTGCTTTGCTTACCCACAGGGTTGCCTAGAAATTGTAGTGCGTGCCAAAAGGGGATGCTGCAGGAAGACAGCCTTCCTGCTTCATGTGGCTTCTGTGTGGCACAGAAGTGCTTTTGGCAGGCAATACTGTAGCGCTGGAAGTAATAACAGAAGCTGCTCTAATTCATCCAAGAGAGTCGAAGTCAGAAGGTAGAGGACAACACTGCAAAATTTTGATCTCACTTAGTAATCAAACGATAACGTCCTTTGATGAATTAATACCTGTTACTTAGAAGTCTGCTTAAAACATAAAATAATGCAAGGATGTATTTCAAAGAAAATGTTTTAATTATGCATTATACATGTTAAGAAAATTATTATACATTATTGCTTAGGAATAGTATTATATCAGTTTGCTTAGGAGTCAGTTGCTTTAGCAGTAAGTTTACAGTTGGGCCAGAAACCAAGAACATTCTTTCTAGTAGTATGTATGAATTTTGCATCATGTTTCATGTGTTATGAATACACAGAACAACCACATCCATTTCTTTTGCATGTCCTCTTATGCAAAAGTGGCAATTAGCCTCAATCCAAAACTGTTAACTATATGGATAGATTGGAAAAGTTTGGACTGTGTTTTACCACTCCCTTCACTTGACAGTCTTCATTCATGTAGTGGTAAGATATACTAATATAATTCTTAGTTGTTAGCACAAAACATACATCATATATTCATGTATGCTAGCTTATTGGCCTTGTCTAGCTGGGTTTAGCTCTTTAAACATAAATAAAATATATATATTTAAAAAAGAAATCAAGGCTTTTATGGGCAAAAACACTCAAACATGTAATTCAGCTCTTCTGAGGTTAATGCTTAATAAATTTAAATCACAAACTTTACACACAGCAAACAACACATAAATATGCAAACTCACATTGTACGCTGCACTTGACATAAAAAGCTGATATACATTGACAAGTGATACTGACCCCATTTTGACGGCACAGCAGTACTATAAACTCCCAAATGAGATTTGCTGAATCCCTATCAATTAGGCATTCGTTTCTTAGACACTCTACAGCTCTGTTTTGTGCAAATTTGATCACATCAACCTTGTGCGTTTCCCCTCTGGAAAAGGAAAAAAAAAAAAAAAAAAAAAAAAAAAAGAAAGAAAAAAAAGTTGTTCAGCAACAAAAGTAATAAAATCTGAAATGTTTGAGGGTAAAATGAGATGTCAGAAACCTAGCAATTAGCAATATTATTCACAATATCCAATATTATTTTTATAATAACTATAATGATTGATAATGCTCAATCTACAAACAAATAATATTATAAATTGAAGTTATGTATTTGAGAATGGCTGGTTATATCAAGTTCACTTACTTGACAAGAGGCCCTGGGAATGATAGCAAGTCTTGTTGTTCTTGTGTATTCTGAAGTATGACCTGGTAAAAAAAAATGTAAAACCATTAAAGCATAAGGTGTCAAACAAGTGGCAAGCACATTTATATTTCATCTAGAAATAAGCAGTAAGTAGAAACTATTTATAAAATTTAATTCCATCTAGGTTATTAGGTCTTAGACCAAATCCATGCAAATTACTAGAGATAAAATACTTTTCTTAAAATTTCAACTGAGTTTAATCTTTAAGTAACATTCTAACATCATTTTAATTTTTCCATTTTCAAAAGAACTTTTTTTTCTTTTTGAAGATCCTTGTTAACCCAGCCTCTTTAGAACCACAAACTTAAAACGTTTTTTTATATTGACACTAAAAATATTCTTCTTTACTGGATGCTGATCATGCTTTCAATACATTAGCAAACACTGATCATTCACGTTTAGTTTACATTGCAAGTATTATTCAGAAAATATATGCTAAACTGCTACTAAGAAAACACTTATAGAGATATCTAAAAACATCCTATAACTATCTGTACTGTCACAAATGTTTTGGGGTCCTTTTATGACATTAATCTGCATCCAGCCCGTTTGTGGCACTCCAACCACTGTAAAGTAAACTCAAACTGTTTCACTCCATTCAAACTAGTGTGGTGCTGAGGTGTCACCCATTGCATGGCTATGCTCTGGTCTACATTTGGGATCCTGAGGTGCTTCATCATGTGGTGGGTATGCTAACACACTGTATTAGTGCATGCTCCTAACCTCTCACTTCTATGCCCAATGAAGCTTTCTACTTAAGGCTTCCAATTACTATCTTGAAACTGCAATAGCAAAAGAGTAGAATAATATGAAATACACATATTTCTATTTTTAATCAATATTAAGTATGCATGCACTCTTTTCACTTATTTTAGTTTGCACATGTGCAGGGAAAGTAATAATACATTCTTAATTTTGCTTAATCTAACTCATTTTAACAGGGGGCTGGAGTTTTTCCTGGCAGTAGCCGGGCACTAGCTGGCTGCAGAATCTACCCACTCACACACGCATGTTTCAATTTAGTACTGCCAATCAACCTATCCTGTATGCAAAAGGAGAACTGCAGAGAAATTAATTGTAAGAAATATAAATTATTCACTACTGCACTTACAATGAAAAAAACAATAAGCAAGGAAATATTAATTATATATGGTTTTCAGCATTTCTGAAAGATAACATATATAGCATCAGATTGGAAACTTGAAGTAAAACTTTTTTTGCTTTTTTAATCCTCACTTTATCACTAGTCTTCAGGAGTGCTTTAAGCATTTTTCTCTTTAAGTACAGTGTATTACTGATAATGCTAGTTCTACTTCTCATTTAATTGTAAAAGATGTAATGCACAACTATAGAATGATTGAATTTTTGCTTTATGTTGAATGAAATGTTTGTTAAGAATGTGACACCATAAATTCCTATTGTTAATCCTAATTTACTACCAATTAACATGTGGTAGCACAGCTAACAATGTACTACTTTCATTATAGCATTCATCACAAAGTAGCTCTTTGAATAAACAATTTAAAAAGTAAAAATTGGGAAAGGAATTGCCCAGAGTACTAAAATACATTGGTCAATACAATTTATTTTTTTACAATTCAGGAAAAGAATAAAAAAAAACCCAAACATTTCTGACACAGCAGGAGTGCAGAAATAAGATGCCTAATTGAATTATATGCTACAATAAAACCATGAACTGGCTTTTGTATTTTGTGACTGGCTGGAAAGAAAACCAGCCACCAAAGAGGGTGACACAGGAGCAAGTTTAAAACACACTACAAAGCTACAGTGAACTTTTTGTTTATTATTACAAAGCATCGAAAATATAGGTGTAATTTTGCATTAAAAATTTGATTATATGTACACACACACACACACACTTATATTTATTATTTCTAAAATTGTTTTTTCTTTCTTAAATGCATACTTATTTATGGCTTGCAATCCAGTTTTAGCCAAGGATGTTGCTAATGGCATTTAGTCCAATGATTATAACAATTTAATTCAGTTTTCCAAGCTTAATTATTATAAAAATAAGGGACTAGGTGTTTACCTTAGGAACACTCGGCACAAAGTAGCAATGAAAATTATACAGGACAATTGTTACTCATAGCATCACCCTGATTCATACAAGGCCTGTTATCACTCACCAGTCTGTCTAACCAGAAAATATTTGCAAAAGTAACCATGGGTACACAAAGAAATCTAGCATTGATATTTGTAGAACACATACACCTCACAAACAGAATCAAGGACATGATTGAACCCAAGATGCTGGAACTGTAAGACAGAAGCTCTAATCAATGCACATTGTGTCACCAAGTATATAGTCAACTCTTCATCTGCCCATTTTTACAAAAATAAAATGGAACATAGTGTTTGTAGTTAGTCATCTTTTTAATTGTGAAACACTGTTGAATTACAAAAAAATAAATGCTAAAAAGAATGCAAATCAGCATTTGCATGCACCATTTAAAATATTAATTGCATAAAAGTAACTAAAATGTTAGCAAATTATGCACCATCATTTGTTGGTTGTCCTTCACAACACTGTAACACTTAACATTCTCAAACCTGCTTAATTACAATTCAGAGTCAATTCGGGCTCCAGCTTGTTCTGGCAGCAGCGTGCATATGGGAGAGAATGGCCTGTAAAGGTGCCAAGTCTATCACACACACCTGAGCTCAACAAAAGGGCTGTTTGGAATTGCCATAACTTAATATGCACATTTTTAATGATCAGCCTCTGAGATTATTGAACAATGAACTAGTGATATTTGTACATTATTTGTGGCAATGTACTTAAGCTCTTCTTGTCTGGCTGGTGAACATTTTTGAACAACATCTTTGAAAATTACTCCAACCACAATTAAAGTCAAATTTATGTCATGGGCAGACTGCTCAAATAAATAAAAACACAAAGAAATAAAATTCATTCTAGTAAGCCAGTTGATTGGTATAAAAGCCAATAATTTCAACTTGTATCTTTGGCTGTTTTTCTGAGCCATCTTCTGTGTGGTGTTTACACAGTTGGCCAATACCTGCACAGGTTTACTACTAAATATTTAGTTTTTGGCATAATAATGGTACATATTAGTAAATGGGCTGTAAGACGGAATATTCACCAAAAAAGATGCATACTTAAAATGACACAAGAAAACAAGACATAAAAAGCATTAACACTAGAATTACCAGAGCCTACGAAAAAACTCGTAGATCCATCCCACCTTAAATCGCTTCACACTTCTCCATCAGCGTCTTTTTTCCTGTAAATGTGTCGATAAACAACGAACAGCAAGCAGCCTGCTGTCACATCCCCCACTGGCACAAAGTTTTCTCAGCTCAAATCTGTTTACCTGCATGTCAGTAGCTTGGAGTTGTATAGAGTGGGAAGTCAAGCAAATGACACCTTTTATAAATACTATATCGTTATTTGGAACACATGCATTTCATGTGTGTTCCGTGTCTACAACGATCTATGTAAACACATCGTTAAAACAAACGTTTACCATGTTTTAGTAATAATTGACAAAATGTAGACATGAAGTATATAATATGTGAAGCCTGAATTCCAAATATCAAAGAAACACTTTCACAAAAGGTACAAATATAACAGAACAAATACGCTTTTATTCAAAAATATAACCTCAGAAGAACAACCCGCGTTTACCTGCGACACTAACACGCAATTGGTATGAGAGCTTCAGTGGCGCAATGGTATCAGCTGCTGACTTGTTATCAAAGTTTCGTAACATCCGGTGTAATTTATGATACTTGTAAAGGTTAGCTTTTTTTTTTCTATTCTGTTATTCTCTCAGCCGCATTCACTTTCCCAACTCCCCGCGCGCCACCATCACTCCCCAAAACCCCAAATTTGACACTGCTGTTTTCACATAGATGCGCTATAACAGAGGTACACTCGACTCATACCAATGATTCTACATCGGATCAAGAATGCACTTTTGCCATCGCTGTACTTTGTATATGTACATGGGAAGCTCTGCACTCGTGACTTTACGCTGTAGATCTGGCTCTTACATACAAAGGATAGTGCATGTGCCCAAAACATTAACATTTATATGTTACTTACATAAAAGCCATATCCGATGTAGAACCGTCGTCATGTAAGTAAATAACTCAAGGTAAATAACATTTGATTTACCTTTATTTATTTACTTCCTACAGCATAAAGTCTCGAGTGCAGAGCTTCCAATGTACATATACAAAGTACAGCGATGGCAAAAGTACATTCTTGATCCAATGTAGAACCCTCTTCATGTAAGTAAATAACTCAAGGTAAATAGGTAAATAATATTAGCTCTGGCTTTTATGTAAGTAACATATAAATGTTAATGATTTGGGCACATGCACCGTCCTTTGTATGTAAGAGCCAGATCTACAGCATAAAGTCACAAGTGAACTGCAGAGCTTCCTCTGTTTGATCGTCAAAGGCATGCTCACAAATTACATGTGCAATGTCACGAAAAATACCTGCTGACACTTTAGTTCACAAGCAATGCTAAGAGAATGCAGTTAGACTTTTCTTGGGCACATACACCACGCTAGTGTTTAGATCTGGAAGGTGTAGCGTTGGCGAAATAAATAACATGCAAGCTATAGCGCGTCTTTATGTGATCCAAATAAATAACATGCGAGCTATAGCGCATCTTTATGTGATCCAAATAAATAACATTTGAGCTATAGCGCGTCTTTATGTGAAAACAGCAGTGTCAGATGGGGGTGGGTGTAGGGTGGAATCGTGAACGCGACAGAGAATGAAACCGAATAAAAAAATAAAACAAAGCTAACCTTTACAAGTATCACACATTTACACCGGCTGTTACAGACTGACTGAGTGCATTTGTTCTGTTAAATATGGACCTTCTGTGAAAGTGTTTCTTTGATATTTGGACTTCAGGCTTCACACATTATAAACTTCATGTCTTTATTTTGTCAATTATTATTAAAACATGAAAAACGTTTCTGTTTTAACGATGTGTTTACATAGATCGTTGTAGACACGGAACACACATGAAATGTATGTGTTCCAAATAACGATATAGTATTTATAAATGGTGTCATTTTGCTTGACTTCTCACTCTATACAACTCCAAGCAACTGATACGCAGGTAAACAGATTTGTGCTGAGAAAACTGTGCAATGGTGGGGGATGTGATAGTAGACTGCTTGCTGCTTATCAACACATTTACAGGACAAAAGACGCTGATGGAGAAGTGTGAAACGATTTAAGGTGGGACAGATCTACGACTTTTTTCGTAGGCTCTGGTAATTCTAGTGTTAAGCAGAAGATTATTCCAACATGAATGGGCACCAAAAACTAATAATTCCAAGAATGCAATGTGGTGTACTTTGTAATACTATGCACCTTTTTTCACAATGAAACTACACACACACACAAGCATGTTGCAAACATAATCTATATATAAAAGGGAAAGAAATTCAGAATCATTCTAGCACCCATCAAGATGTTTAGTTTTAATTTAGACACCTTTTTTTTTTAAAATGTCACTCTTTAGAATAAATCATAAGACATACTTGTTACATTTTAATTAGTAGAGAGATTATTTAAGTGACCAAGCAGCACTACACTAATTTTCTTACCTCCATACTATAAATTTCCACTAAAGCTGGTTGGCCCTCTGAAGGAAGGTTGGGAAGAACTTTAAGCAGCTGACCTCCTGGACCAAAGCGTCCACACATGTGTGGGATGGAAAACTTCTCAGGGGTTGCAGGTCTTGGAGGTACTGAAAGAAAAATGTTAATCAAGTTTTCAACTTTCTTTCTATACTGTGGATTTAAACCAAACTGTAACCATGTGATTTGGTCATAATTAAACTACTGTCATGTGCTGATAGACTACCACCTAGTCCAGCTACAAACCCGAATTCCCAAATCTTCCTTGGTTTCAGAATATTACTGAATTTTAAATTAGAATTACATTATAATTTAAAGTGCAGTAGTGCTTTCCATTTACTGAAACCTGATCACATCATGCATGACTATTTATAAGTAAAGTGAGACATAAACCATAAAGGTTTACAGGGTCAACAATGTCAGGTGTACAGAGTAAACTAAATTCTTACTTACATGTTTTAATCAACATGCAAATTGTCACAACTCTCTGCCATTAATCTATCTTTTAAATTCTTTACATAAACAAAAGGATTTGCAAATGTTACATTTTGTATAGCTGCTACAAATTTTGAAAACAGCAATGTCTTTCAAATTACCACTGCCTGTAGTGGATTTTCCTCTGCATTTAAAACAGTTTTTTTTTATGGGTTGTGAAAAAACACCTAAAAGCCGTATGTTGAGACCTAATTTTACAAAAATCAAAAATGTTCACAAATGTCACATTTTTCTGCAGGCGCTACGAAGTCTGAACACTGCTGTTTTCTTTGGCTCAGATTTCTATATTTCTTGTGGTTCTATAAAAGTTAAATTTCTCTTTGGGAAAAAATCTATCAACCTAAGTGGCCTGCACTCTCGATTTTTTCTTCTTCTTTCGGCTGCTCCCGTTAAGGGTTGCCACAGCAATTGTTTTTAATAGATTTTAATCTCTGTTCAGGGTAATCTTTATTTACATCCCAAAAAAACATCTGCTCTAAACCTTAGGATTATCACTACTACCGCTTAAGATGAACAAAACCAGTTTGAGGTGAAATATATGATGCCAAAGGCACTGAAAAAAAGGTTTCCAGAATCAAGTCAAAAAACACCTTGATATGCTTTTACTGCTGAACACTCTATCAAGCAAACTGAAAACAATTATACTTTGGTCAGTTTTACCAAGTTAAAAAATCTCAACAATAAGAGACATAAAGCTGAGAAAGACGTATCTGCCATTTAATGGATCCTTTCTTCTGACTGCATTACGATATTCCTGTATACGTTTGACAAATGTTTTTGATATGTTCAATGTAGAAGAAGAAAAGATACACAGACTCTGATTTACACACATACAAGTTCAATTCGACACACATTTAAATGGGAAATTCAAGGGCAATACTAAAAGTGTCAAAGAACTGGGTGAAACATGACAATCTAATGAAAATACCATTAACAGACATTTTGACATGACATCAACTACAGTTAGGTCCATAAATATTTGGACAGAGACAACTTTTTTTCTAATTTTGGTTCTGTACATTACCACAATGAATTTTAAATGAAAACAACTCAGGTGCAGTTGAAGTGCAGACTTTCAGCTTTAATTCAGTGGGGTGAACAAAATGATTGCATAAAAATGTGAAGCAACTAAAGCATTTTTCTTTAACACAATCCCTTCATTTCAGGGGCTCAAAAGTAATTGGACAAATTAAATAACTGAAAATAAAATGTTCATTTCTAATACTTGGTTGAAAACCCTTTGCTGGCAATGACAGTCTTGAACTTATGGACATCACCAGATGCTGGGTTTCCTCCATTTTAATGCTCTGCCAGGCCTTTACTGCAGGGGCTTTCAGTTGCTGTTTGTTTGTGGGCCTTTCTGTCTGAAGTTTAGTCTTCAACAAATGAAATGCATGCTCAATTGGGTTAAGATCAGGTGACTGACTTGGCCATTCAAGAATTTTCCACTTCTTTGATTTAATAAACTCCTGGGTTGCTTTGGCTGTATGTTTTGGGTCATTGTCTATCTGTATCATGAAACACCGCCCAATCAATTTGACTGCATTTAGCTGGATTTGAGCAGACAGTATGTCTCTGAACACCTCAGAATTCATTCGACTGCTTCTGTTCTGTGTCACATCATCAATAAACACTAGTGTCCCAGTGCCACTGGCAGCCATGCACACCCAAGCCATCACACTGCCTCTACCGCGTTTTACAGATGATGTGGTATGCTTTGGATAATGAGCTGTTCCACACCTTCTCCATACTTTTTTCTTGCCATCATTCTGGTAGAGGTTGATCTTGGTTTCATCTGTCCAAAGAATGTTTTTCCAGAACTGTGCTGGCTTTTTTAGATGTTCTTTACCAAAGTCCAATCTAGCCTTTCTATTCTTGAGGCTTATGAGTGGCTTGCACCTTGCAGTGCACCCTCTGTATTTACTTTCATGCAGTCTTCTCTTTATGGTAGACTTGGATAGCGATACGCCTACCCCCTGGAGAGTGTTGTTCACTTGGTTGGCTGTTGTGAAGGGGTTTCTCTTCACCATGGAAATGATTCTGCGATCATCCACCACTGTTGACTTCCGTGGACGTCCAGGTCTTTTTGCGTTGCTGAGTTCACCAGTGCTTGCTTTCTTTCTCAGGATGTACCAAACTGTAGATTTTGCCACTCGTAATATTGTAGCAATTTCTCGGATGGGTTTTTTCTGTTTTCGCAGCTTAAGGATGGCTTCTTTCACCTGCATGGAGAGCTCCTTTGACCGCATGTTGTCTGTTCACAGCAAAATCTTCCACATGCAAGCACCACACCTCAAATCAACTCCAGGCCTTTTATCTGCTTAACTCTTTTAGGGCGGATGTCGACTTTTGTCGACAGGAGGGGTTGAAGGCGAATGTCGACAAAAGTCGACATCCAGGGATATGGGGCGACAATCAGCTGTTAATGGCGACAAATCTCACTGTCACGTCACAGGCATTCCCTCTGTGCTTGGAGGAATGCTAGACTCGTTGACTCGGCAACTAAACCTTGCGTGTGCGTGA